>NC_133210.1:8095171-8124030 GCF_958299795.1 Porites lutea
GGCTAATGGTTACATCATCACTTAACGTGTAGTCTACCAAATTGTCTCTGTAACTTAGATCTTGGTTCGTAGGTAGGTCCTTTTTCAGATGAGATAAATAACATATTTTGTTGTAATCTTCGCTTGAACAAATTGTTCATTCCCAATAAGGCATCAGGATAATCGTAGATATTGCGTAATAATGGCAGTTCTGCTGATCTACGTGGGGTTCATAATCTGCTTCTCCGTCATTTCCTCACACCATACTTTTTGAAATGCAATCCGTTGTAGCTGTAGTTTGTTGGAAAACTGACCACCAGAAGAGAACTATTTCTCAGCCATAGTTGTCTTTGGACAAACACGCCGCGGGTTTATTATGCAAAAATCTTTAACTTAAGACCAGGTATTGTGTAAAAAAATGCAATTAAGAGTTAGCCGTTTAGCTTTTGTCTTTTTAAAAAAATAAGCGATTAAGACATCGAGTTCCCACTTCGAAAAAAGTCAAGGAATGTTGTTTCTCAATCATCCAGAACATGTTGTATTTCTTTGCGAAATTGTAATTCTCTGTCTATCGACAAACCTTTGAAATACCTGTCGCAAAAACAACAAGACGATTCAGAAAAAGAGGGCTCTTTTAACCCTGACTGGATAGTGAACAATCTATTATGTGTTCAACATACAAACGCGCTCTCCGTTCAATCATGATTTCATTTTTAAAAGTTCAGTTTGCTCGGAAAAAAGTCTTAACTATCACCAATATTCTTTGAAATATTGTCCAGCGTCAAAGGATAGACAGTTTTATTGGACATGTATTCTAACTGACTTATGCGGCTTTGGTTGACAAACTCATCCAACAAGAAAAGCTGAATCACTGCGACGGTTGTGTTATTCAACACCCAAGTCAAAACCAACATTCTTGCCTCGTGATGGATAATGATGACGCATGGATGTATTACCACGATGAAGTGGTGGAACAAATTGACCTGAATTCTATGCTGAACGCTACCGAAAGTAATGCAGTACTGTCGGCCTCAAACTAGATAAATCATGGGAAGCGTACTGCCAAATATTGTCGTGGACGAGTATTTACCTCGCTTCTCTGGAACTTGATGTTGTCCAGCAGGGTGATGATCTTCAAAGCCGTATTTTATACGATCTATACTACCGACCAAATAGGCTCAAATGGAAGGATTTCAGTGATCAACAAGAAACAATAGAATGCCCTAATAGAGTGGTGAGAAAAGAAGAACACCAATGGACCTTGACATGATAATTAATGACATTCAAAATAAGCTTTGTTTCTAAAAGTAATAAAATTTCTTCATGATGACTAAAATTTTGAGTCGGTGAGTGTTTGTCTCCGTCTTTGTCAAGATGGGGCTTTCTCTGTCTTTGCTTCGAGTCGACTTTTCATCTTTATCGCATTGTATATAAAGAGTTTTCCTTTATCTGTAAAAAAATGTCACTTGTTCATAGTTTGTAAATAAATATGGTTTAATATACTAAACACGGTTTGTTGTCTGTCTAGCCGCGCGCGATTCAATCACCCTCGTAAAGGAAAAACACAGTGATATACAAGGCCCGTGTGGCCCCCTGTGGTCAGTTCTCCATAGTCATAAACTTCGTGTCATTGCGGTTTTATTCAGTTGATATCGAACCTTCGTACCGTGAACATCATGGGTAAGCGTGTCTGTCGTCATTGCCTGATACCGGTAGTTTTAGTTCGATTAGCAAATCATTTAACTCAAGTACACGAGTTATCGGAGATACCAATGCGATTCGTGTGTATGACAAAGAGGCTGAACCTAAATCAATTTTTCTTTAAAATAATTTAATGAGAGTGCATACAGTTGAATTAGTCAGTTGTGATCATGGATCCGAGATGGAAATATGACTAAATTTTGAGTCGGTGTCTGTTTGTGATGGGGTTTTCCTCTGTCTTTGCCGCGAGTTGACTTTTCTCTGAATCGCGCACAAGCCAAAACACTGAAAGTGTATTCAAGTGAGATAGAGAAGCTTAAACAAAAATTTAAAGATCTACCGGGTTCGAGTCTAGAAAAGTTGAAAGAACTCCACTCTGAGGTCTTTTCAAAAGTAAACTGGGGACGATTTGTGGTGTTTTTGACTTCGCGGATAAGCTAGGATTAACCGAGGAGGAATGGGAACTATTATTTTATTTTCTCGTGCCCACTCTCACCCAGATTCGAGGGTAGCTATATAACTAAACACCAAGAGAAAAGAAATAATTCGGGTTTGAACCTTCATAGCGATCACCAGTGATCGGGTGCTGTCCTCCTGCGTCCACTTTTGGATTCGAACACATCACTACGGCATGGATCACGGCCGTTTTTCACGCCACTAAAAAAGCACAATAGAGCCGAACAGGGGTCGAGATTTGGGCAATTTTTGGTAATTTTAAAAGTTCCAAAATGGAAAAAGGGTATACAGACCCGATTTCGAAAAAGTGCATATACAGGGCATTTCGTGAAAAAACGACCGTGATCCTTTGTTTTTTTACATAATAATCTACATTGATCTGAGAAATAGACTATGCATTTCGCTTCTATCCCTCCTTTTTACTCCCAATCTATTGTCTAATAATATCTAAGTCCAACCATATCACCATACTGAAATAGCTTACGACTAAATATTATTTTGGTTTTTGAGTCAGGCTGATAGTTTTGATATTTATCCTCATTTGTGAATACAACATGAGAATGATTATTGGTTATTTTTTTAGTCCCAAATCTATTTTGTCTGTTTCTGCTTTTTGAATCATTTCCAATATTTTATCCACAAGAGGATCTTCGATTATTTTCTTTTTATAAGTATCTAAAATAGGATCTAAATAAAAGCTCTTACCACATTTATAATCAGCTTTTTCTATTGCTTGCTCAGGCTCAATGAGCACTGATCCTTTGTATCCTTCACAAGTATTTTTTATGATGCCAGATAGTAGTAACAACCCACGGCATGAAATTCTTGGTTCTTTTAGCTGGTTTAGTTGCTATAATGCTGATTTTAGAGCGGTTTTTGTGTGTTTTTGTACGACTTTTGACTTAATATTTGAGACAAGTCCCATTTCATTGGTCAACTTTTGTTCACTAAGGCTTACTCTACCATTTGGAGGAATATACATAGATATTAAACTAGTGCCTCCTGATAGAGATTGTTGTTTGGCTAAAAGACGGATAAAATCTTCCATATATATATTATGTATATAATTATGGAATGTAAAAAAGGTGTATTAAATTTTTAGTTTGTGACAATAGTTTACTCATTTTCCTCCTCTTCCTCTGTTTCAAAGATTGCACCTAAAACGCCTGTTAATGTCATCTCAGCTGATTCCAGTTTTTTGGAGATTAATTTCTTGTGGTATAATGTCGCAATTTCTTCTTCCAATTTTTGGATTTTAGTGAATAGTGCATTAAGTTCGGATTCCTTACTCTGGATTTTAGTATCAAGCTTTCTTATATGATCGTCCATATATACTATTAGTTAGATAAATCTTGTAGGTTGCTTAGTGGAATCCAACTATTAAAGTCGTCACTATAGCCTAACCATTTTACAAGAGCTTGTTTCTTCTTATAATCCCTCCGAATGACCTTTTCAATGCGAAATACATCCTGTTTTGCTGGTAGTAATTCTGGTTCATAAAAGCTGCCTTGTATTTCCTCATTATTGAGATCTTTTAATCTGTACGTGATTGGGTTTGTACTTACTTATCCTAACTTTATCACCAATCTTGAATTTTGGCTTAGATGACAATTGCTTCATATCACCATATAGATTGTTATACACAGTACTTTCATTCTTCTTCTTACTAACTTCTACAGGTGTCATTTTAATGGAACTATGTTTGGTGTTGTTATATTGCTTCAGTATTTTTGGTAGTATGTCAAGATGTTGGGTATTACCCTGGACAGTAAATTGCTTCCACATTTTGGTTTTAATTGTACGGTTCCATCTTTCACATACATTAGATGTTTCCTCATTTTCGGTTGAGTATAGTGTTATGTTATTCTTTTCTAACAGTTCTTTCATATTTTTGTTGTAATATTCTTTCCCCTTATCAGTCCAAAGATATTGTGGTTTACGGCCCTCTTTAAAGATGGTTTTGAATGCTTCTGTGACAGTTTCCCCTTTCTTATCCTTCAGTGCGACAATCCAGCCATACTTGGAGAATAGATCTAGAACCATGAGAAGATATCTATAACCCTTGTTCCATTTGTTGAACTGTTGCATCTCAACCAGATCTGAGCACCAAATTTTGTCAATACCGGTTGTAATAACACGCCGCCGAGTAAAGTTGCGTTTTATTAGTTTATGTAATTCGTCCGCTAATTGTTGTTGCCAAGTGTTACTCGACGGCTTTTCTAGTTTAAACGAAGACCAAGTTTCTGTTTTGTGTTTATTAGATTTCTAGCTAACCAGTGTCCCCACTGTCGTTCATTATAGGGAATGGCGTCTAATGATTTTACCATTTTACGGTCTGCTTTATTTTTGCACTTTCGGTTATCACCACAAACACTGTAATCGACATCATGTTGCATGGCTACAGCATCTGTCTTTCCAGTTGGCGGATCATAAATTTATAATATTTCACCAGTTTCTGGATTGTATCTGACTTGATTTTCGAGATCGTTGTAAGGGCCTGTATACCGATTTCCTGGTAAAGTCCATCCACCTGCTGGTTTTGGTAATTTACCAATCTGCTAGTGGATATCTATAGCACCTCCATCAAGATCTTTTCTGTTTGTTTTGTAGTTTTTCTTTGGTCGTATTTTGGTTGATAATTGGTCAAGAGCTTGAGAACCGACATTCTGAATCATTGGATTCAATTTATCTAGAGCATAATCTATAGCTTTTTTCTGTAACTTTTTATTACGTAATGCTTCTGACCCGTAATATCTGCCCATCTCAACGGTCTTTTTGGCCATATATGGTAGGGCATGATGTACAAATAGATCAGTAGCGGTTCTTACAGCAGTGTCAAATAAATCGCCCCCTGCTTGAGAGGGCCCAATTAGTTTCCCTTCTTGACAAACTTAAACTTTTTTATTCCGCATTCAGCACAAGTGCACCAAAACATAAGTCTACCATTTTTGGCAGTTTTATAACCCGAAGGTTCTACACATTCTGTTTGCTTCTCCTGTTTAACACAATAAGATTTCACCATTATTATATATTTATGTTACATAAAATAGTTTATCAGAAATTGGTGATTTATCATTTGATTTGTAAAACTGAATTTGGGGTTGTGTATAACGTCTAATAATGATTTCCCCTTCTGTCTCTCTAAAAGATAATATAAGCACCAATAACCACATAAAACACTCTCTTTCTTGTATTTCATCTGATGAGTACACCATTTTTTTACCGCTTGTTTTCAGATAATTTTTGATTTCATTGGGCATGATCAATCCAAACGGATCAAAATACTCGCAATATTGTTTATCCACGTTTCTATAACAAATCCAATGACTGCCCCCGCCCATTGAATCATCTAAATTAATTATTCCTGTTTCCAATTTGTGTATTTTGTCTGGTAAATTATCACGGCTGTAAATACCCCTAAAATATTTTATTCCTAATTGTTTGACCCATTGTAACAGATCAATATTCGATAACGGTTTGTTGATGAATTTTATAGTATTGTTCCTAGAATTGGGATTGAATTGAATGGGCTGTTTTTTCCGAGCAGCAGTCCCTTTCCCTTTCTTTTTTTTTTACTCCCATACCAACTGGATTTTCCCATGTTCCAAAGAAGGGTGGTGACATATAAGGATACGGATTATACATTCCATGACCATTAGCTGTATAGGGAACATAAACAGATGTTGTATTAGCGGAACCGGTTCTGTCAGCCTGCAGTCCTTTTCTCGTCGATGCATTTAGTAACAGGGGGACTCCTATACTCGCTAGCAGAGTTCCTAAAAAAACACCCTGCTGTGTATTCGTCGGTCTGATAACTAATCCGTTTCCAGTTTGGAGAGCATTGAGAATATCCCTTTTCTGGCCTGTGGATAGTAAATGTTTGTACGCAATCAATTGTGCTATTTTTTCCTGTGAAATAAGAAAACCTCCTTGTTGACCTTTCCCGAATATTTTATCCACACCTAAACTGGCCAATCCTGATAACGCTCCTGTTGCAAGCGGTGCGATAGCTTTTTTGGCTAGGGGCATTGCCATAGGTAATAACTTGCTTCCTAAATTGGTTAATGATCCCCACAAACTACCACCCTGTCTAACAGCCTTTCTGATTTGTGTCTTTGATATTTTGATATCCGATCCTGTACCCTGACTCATTGCTTTTCTCAGCTTATTGATCTGAGTTTTTGTGAGCATTAATTCGTGTGGACCGGATAACTCATTTCTGGCTAATCTGATGGTTATTGCTGAGTTATTATTATAAGCTCTCGAAAGCTTTTCCAATTGTCCTTTACTAAGTGACACACCGTAAGGATAATATTTCGTCACTACTTATATATAATATACGTTACATAATTTTAACCATATTCAATTTACGATCTGAGTATTATTTTGCCATCTTTCTGTATTAGCTCAACATCTTGCTCATATAATGTTAATGCGTAAATTGAGTAGGCTGTTGTCGTTGTTCCAGATAGCTCATATTTAAATGTCAGTTTTGTGGTGCCATCCTTAATGTCCATTTTTTGTTTTCTTAGGTCGAAATATAAGAATGGAAACAGGTTACTAAAATTAGATTTATTGAGTAATGACCCTTCACCGTATTCATTATTTTTGTGAACATATTTCAGAACATCCCTGAAGACTCTAGTCATATCAGTACTTGGTGTGTAATGTATTTCGGGATACTCGTTTCCGTTTCCGACTTCCAGGTGACAATTGGATAAGGTTCTTGGGTCAGTTGATACAGAGAATGTATTGTACAAGAATGGATTAGCTGTCTGGGCATCGATATTCGCATCATTGATTATAAACACAAACACGCGTCGGGGTTTCGAAATACCAGAAGAAATTCTGAAATGCCCAGCTCTCTGCTGGCTACTTTTTGATCTTTCAATATTCTCTCTCAAATAAGTCCACTTATGATTTTTAAGGTATTGCCTCATGCAGGATGATTGGCCTTCACTGTTAAAGGTTATCCGTGGTACATACAATTGCATTCTGGTGATAGCCACCCTGCAATTAGCCCAGGCTTGCCAAATTAGATTACCATCGGACTCAATCTCAAAATTCATCTCAACTCTCGTATTAGGTAACAGCTCATCTTCTAACATTTCAAAGAATGAGTATCTGTTCAGTGGTATTTCCGTATTTACTGTAGATGAGACACCTAAGATTGCTTTCCGAAGAGCAAAACCTTTATTATAATTAGCTATTACATCATCCAACATTAATCCTGCATCATCGGCGTTATTGGCAGCATTTCTTCTATGAGTTACTCGTCTTTTAGTGAACCTTGTTTCCTCTGGGTGTCTTGTTGTACCAAGATAGAAAAACTCATTGCTGGCGGTTTGTTCGGCGCAAGCGGGACTGTACTCAAGCAAATTCTTAATATTTACCGCGTGATTCGCGTCATTACAATCATACACTTTCTTACCATTGAGCTTAATATCAAAATGTTTCAAGAATGAGAACGACCCGTTCACAATACCATTATGATCTGCTACTGCAATGTTACCTCCATTAGCCAGCAAGACTACTTTAAAATCAAGACTAATACGAGGATTATACCAGTCAAATGGTGTAACCTCACCACTGTTATCAACAACAAACCTATAGCCATCTTTCTTCTGATGAGCATTATTGGCGACAGTTGTATTTAGTGCTGTTTCTAGGTCAAAAATAACATCTTTATATCGTTCAACATTGTTTGGATCTCTAACTGATTTCATATAATAATAGATTACATAAATCTTTCATATGACCTAATAGATAAATCGTCTCATCTGGCCTCCAGATAGTAATTGATTTATTCGTTCATTAATCTCGTAATCGGTGAGTTCCTTTAGTGGATTTTCTATTGGTAACGCTGCTACTGGTGATGCTGTTACCGGTGTCTTTTTATTCTTTTTGCTTAATAATTGAACAATTTTATCACCTGCTTTTTCGCCAGCATATTCGCCAGTTTTGGTAGCAGCTTTTTGAATGGCCTTTTTTGTTGCCGTTTTAGCAGCCTCTTTCATCGTCTTTCCAAATAGCTTTCTACCGATCGTTTTGAAAACATCGGTAACACCTTCTCCATAATTATGCTTCTTAACATATCTCCCTGTTTTAACATCATAACGTCTCTTAAATTCTGATTGTCTCATTGTATATTATTAGGTTAGATATTATGCTGGTTTGGATCGCAGTATCAATGTCATAAACCAGTCAATCTTATTTAGTCCAATTGGTCGCCCCAGTGAGACTGTGATATAAAACCTCATTTGTGAAATATTAAGTTGGGAAACTTCATTATATAATAGTCTTCTGGGTTCAAATGTGAATGGAAAGCTTCTTGTCAAATTGTCAGTTGGAATGACGGCTAACGTATTAGTATTAACACCATTCAATATGCTGTTCGTAATAGCATCGGTATTGATGTAGATCATATCAATGGAATTTGTGATATTAGGCAGATCACCATCCCCATAATCTGTTTTCTTTACAATCTTTTCTGTAAATCCAATTAACTCGCCAAATTTACTATTTCTCAGATCCAGTTGGTAATTATTGTCGATCTTAATGAGAATCTTGTATGTCGATAATACAAATGTTAGGTTACTGTAGTATACATCATCCTTTTTTGCATCAATAGTTTTATGGCCTTTCTTTTTCATGTACTGATGGAGATAGTCATTTAGATCTGAATAAGTGTACATTCCATCAACAAATTTGACGGTTTCCCATGATGTTCCACCACCAGGTGAGTATTTTATTTGGTTATTTTTATACTGATCTGAGATATTGTGCCAACTGTAAGTCATTGTGGCCTTATACAAGGCTATTTCATGTGTCATATTACTTTGGAGTTTTAAGACTGGATCAAATTTGATTATGAAATCTTCTGCTTTATTCTGTCCGATTTTCTGTCTATTAACAGATGATATATGGATTGCTCTTTCTTGCATTTATATTATTAGATTACATATTCCTTCAACAGACTATTAAGCTGGTTATTATTTAGAACACCTAATTTGTTCAGTGTGTGGGCAATTTTGGAAAATTCATTTTTCATACCATTTTTCCGGCCAATATGAATTCACCTAATAATTCCAATCTGTCCAGTAGGTCAGCTGGATTATTATAATAAACAACCCCTGAACCGATTTTTTTGTATTTATTACTTGTTCGGTGAATTGGAATATCACTTATTCTGTTCAGGTCATCGAATACCATTTTTGATAATGGTGAATACTTTTTTTTACTATTGAACCGCTTTGTGAGCAGATCAAGGGTATCAAAGTCCACTTGCTTATCATAGACTTTTTTACCATCCTTATGAGCAATCAATTTAAGCTGGCCATAAAGTTGGGGCACATCAATTGTTACATTTCCATAAACACCAGTATTAGGGTTAATCTTATAAGCATTTCTCTTCTTCTGTGTGTAAATACCTTTCCCAACCTTTAGAGTTTTTGCGCCTTCCTCTACAATACCAATTCGTTGTCTGTATTTTCTTATGATATCAATTCCTTCAGTATACTCGGCAATTTCATCCTTATTTTTCTTTCTGTTAGCTTTTGTTGTGCTCAAATGGGCTTTTTTCTGACCCAATTTCTTATTTGTTTCACCGGATTTATTCAGAATTTGTTTCGCATAATTTGGCTGTTTTAAGGTTTGCAAAAAGATGTCAGCCGGTAATGGCAATTGCTGGTTTTGTATGAATGCCAATTCTTCTTGAGTAAATCCTTTATTCATATCAGCTATCATTTTGGGTACCACCTCACCACTTGGGCTTGGTAATGCTAATCTTTGAACTTGTTCACCATAGGCGATAATTAACTTGTTTATTAACATCTTCTCTCAATTTACTGATTTCCTCAATTTCCTTATCAAACTTTTCTGTTAGAGGTTTTAGATCTTTAGCCACCTTTTCATATAAATCTTGATCTCTAGTTTCAACTTCTTTTATAACATCCCTAACAACTTCAGTCATTTTTCGTGCTTCAATTTTAGGAATACTGAGTCTCTTGAATCTTTTTATATCCATTATACTATTGTGTTATATAAAACTTATCTGAACTTATCTCAATTTATCTAACATAATATTATATGGATATTCCAAATTATGATTTCAATTAAGATGAAAATACAAACTTCAAACAGCTGTACATGTATATGCCCAAGTCCAATTTTAGAATGCTAATTTGCGGCGGTTCAAATACAGGCAAAACAAATCTACTTTACCACATCCTTATGAAACCATTAGTCTACTATGACCAGATCCATTTATATGGCAAAAATCTGGAACAGGAAAAATACAGACACATGATAGAAACAATGAATGACATTAGTAGCCAGGTTGGATATGACATAATGCACTGCAATAATGATGACATTAAACCTGTCAATAGTCTGGAAAGTGATGCCCAGAAAATTGTAATATTTGATGACTTCATTTGTGATAAGAACCAAAAGCCGCTTATCGATTATTTTATTCAAGGCCGTCATAAGAACTGCAGTGTTATTTACCTTTCACAATCATTTTATAGAACTCCAAAAGATATCAGACTAAACTGCAGTCATTATATTGTTTATGATTTCCCTAGCAGTAATGAGAGAAATATGATCTCTAGAGAGCTGAATGTAACAAAGGATCAGTATATTAAAGCAACAAAACAACCCTACTCATTCCTATATGTGGATAAACCAATGAAGACTGTCAAGAGAAACTTTTATGGAAATATCTAATATACTATTATAAAATGGGAATTTTTAACAAACAACCTAATTATAATCAATCATATACGAAAGAAAAACGCGGTATTACTGGCCCTCAAGGACCTCCTGGCCCACCTGGCCCCGCTGGTGCTCGGGGTAACCAAGGTCCAAAAGGTGATCAGGGTATTTAAGGACCCAAAGGTGATCAGGGTAACCAAGGACCCAAAGGTGATCAGGGTATTCAAGGACCCAAAGGTGATCAGGGTAACCAAGGTCTAAAAGGTGATCAAGGACCAAAAGGTGTTGGATTTAATCTCACATCAAGGGGGAATTATGATATGACAAACAAAAAGCTCACAAGTGTTGCTAAAGGAACTGCTTCCAATGATGCCGTAACTAAAAATCAACTTGATACGTATACTAAACTATCACTTTCTGGTGCATTAATGACCGGCAATTTGGATATGAATAGTAACAGGATATACAATGTAGCACAACCAGATGGCGATAATCAACCAGCTACAAAAATTTTGGGCAGAAAATAAATTCCTGGATAAGTCCAGTGGAGTAATGGCTGGACCACTAAATATGTCTAATAATAAAATTACTCATCTTGCAACAGCAACAGCTAATGGAGATGCAGTAGACTTTGAGTTCTTTAATAAATATTCCATACCCGGGTCTAGAATCAGACATAATATTCTAGTGGAGCTGCTACTTTAGGGTGGTCTAAAAATAATTTTTTACAGAGAACTGGCATTAATTCTATGACTGGTGATTTGAAAATGGGAAATAATAAAATAACCAATCTAGCTGACCCAACTGATGCTACTGATGGGGTTAATCTGAGAACATTGAATAAACATTTGATAAAGCCATCTGATCATACGAACAGATTTGCATAACTCATGGACCCTACAAATGGTCTTTTACAATGGACTGATTTACTAACTGACAGTATTGCCCTAAACAGCATTGGTGATTTGAATGCAACATCAGGCAACTACCACACATACAATAAAAAGGTGATTTTCGCATCCATTAAGAAGAATTCAGAGGGTGGTTATAAATGGCGATTAGCTATCCAATGCTATCGCCTTCAAAAGGACAAAGAATATACCCTTTGTTTGGAAATCCTTACTACTGACTATAAATTATGGCACAAATCTGTAATTACTGTTGATACAACAACCAGCCAGGGGGGACTGTAAAAAATTGGCATGTCAATAAGTAGTCACATGAGTATAGAACATCTTCCAATCAAGTTGAATATATGTACTATCATAAACTCCTGGTGACATTTAGTAAGACAGTATCCTCCACCCCTTATTTCTTACATATCCAGGATGTTATGGCTCAGTCAGGAATTGACTTGAACACATATCCAACTAATTTCAATAAATATTACCTAATAGCTTACGGTATTCTTGGCGAAACAATGGATTTAGATCCAAACAAAACTTATGATTACCATACAGCTTTTGATATTAAGCCGACTGAAGTTGTTTACAATGTTGATCTGGATATGAACAGAAAGAAAATATTAAACATTGCGCCAGATAGCACTAAAAATAATTCGGCGGCGACGGTAAAGATGGTCAAAGATTTGGATACGAAATTGAGCCCTTATACAACAAATAATGTGTACAGGAAAATATTTGAGGAATTTTATGATTTAAGCGATGCTAGTAACTATAAAATAACAATAGGAGTATCAGGTATCATGGTTTCAGGCATTCAACCTAATATTTATTTTCCTAGAACGGATATTGCCAATATTTGGGAGGGCGGATTGAGAATAATAAATACCACATCAAGTTTGAAATTATTCAGTAAAGGAGCTTTACTCTTTGTGTTGTTATGCAGCTGTGGCTGAACCGATCATTTACTATTAAAACATTGATGAGTGATGGAGCTTATGAAAGACCATATTTGATTTATGACAAAACAACAAAGAAATTAAAACTGCAAACTAATGGTCATGGGTCAACTAACGAAACTTCTATCACATTACTAAACAGTTTCAATGGTAAACGTGTTGTGTTTTGGTTGACTAAGAAAGGTACAGGGGTTGACTTGGCAGCAAAGGCATCAATTAGTAATCACAGTGCAACATTAACACTAAGTACAACTTTAACATCTCAAAGTAACTACATATTCAGAATATTCTCAGAAGATACAGCGATCTATAGAGTAATGTACACTCCAAACTTTCATGACTTCGATTCTTTAGAATTTCATAGAATTTTGTTGCAAGAAAAACTAAACGGTTCTTATGTTCCGTAATTTATCTAAACTAAAAATATAATGAGTCAAAAAGAAAACATATTTAAGTTTAATCATATAGATAAAAGCAAAACAAAAGAAGAGATACAGGAAATCAAAGAACTGTTTAAGTATTATCATTATAAATATTGGTGTCACCGACAGGCCTTCAAACACTTTAAGAAACTCAGGCCTTCAAACACTTTAAGAAACTAAACCTGGCCATAAATATAACCTCCACTGGATTGATAGTGATTGGAGCTGTTGCTGGTGGTTTGACGGCCAACCCGGCCATTCTAGGAAGCATATCAGGCGTTGGTTTAGTTCTTAAAACGCTTTCTGACACGAAAAACTATAAACGAAAAATAGAGATGTCAAAGTTTGCTTTTTCAACTTACCAGAAAATATTACTTGACCTCCGTACTGCTTTGCGAGGGGGGCCATTTGACAAAAACGATTTTCTAAAGGAACTAAATATATTAGATGATACGATCGTGGACTTTGCTCCATTAGTAACAAGATTCGAAAAGCAGTACGCTAAAAAGTTCCTCCCCCATCCAGCAAAAACTGAATAAATGTTCTTTGTCGATAAAAACAAAATGGCGGACGTTTTAGTCTGGATGGTACTCCATGTAAGTTAACCCGAAGTACAAACTCTTCCCAGGGTCTCTCGATCAATGAGTCATAGGGGGCTTTCCCTACTTCCGGTCCGAATTCTGAGAAACCAGACGGCTAATATCAGCCTTGATTAAGGAATAAACTCTCTTCCACCAATTTTCATAATATCATAGTGTATTTTTTGACTGAGTAATTGGAATAATCTTATATTCTACTCCTAAAATATCAAAAAGTTGTTTTATAATAAAATTCACACTAATAAGCCGTCTTCTGCGACAATTATTGACTTGCGGTATAACTTGGTCAATCAACCGAAATATTCTCAGAATCTTCTCCCTATTATAATAACCAACTTGTATATTATCATGGTCTGCAATATCATTGATGACATTCAAAATATGATATTTTCTGTGGTATACAGACTTTCTTTTTATCCTGTGTCTATTCTCATAAAAATCTACATACTTGTCTGCTGTTAAATAATCATGCACTTGGCCACAATTCTTACACACGATAAAACCGTCTTTGATCAGTTTCATAGAATCGCAACAAAAATATCGCTTGGGCTTACCAGGGTCCAGGATCTGTTTATTACAAAAGATACAACTAATATGACTTTCCTGGATCAATAACTCGTGAACTTCTTCACTACACATTTCTATATACTATCTTTAGATTTTTATACAATATTTGCCCCCACTGAGACTGCGTATTACCAGAGGGAAAAACCCAATTGGAGGAGGACACAAATTACATCCCACATTTTTGAGAATATTGAATTGGACTCATATATAAGGCTAGTTTGAAATAGTACTAGAGTGTATCTTGGTGAAAGTATTACCTGATTGGAAAAACGCGGGGCCTTTCGGCTAATACTGGTAACCGGATACCCTTGTTAATGATGAGGTAAAAACCCCGCGGCTTCATCATTAACTTGGATGGGAATATATGGGAAAATGGGGAAACTCCCTTGTAGACGATGTCCAGGGCGTTGAGTAGAGCTATAATTGCACTGAGGACCACTCGTAAGAGGATGCCCAAAAGGCAGAGCGAGGTGCATAGGAGTGCTGGTTCGCCCCTAAACTCGAGAGGGAAAAACTAAAATAAAATGAAATGAAATTTGGAAAAGCCCTGTAAATGCCGGCCTATGGGTAATAAGAATAAAACCTTCTCAGGAGGGACTGAGGGGAAATGGGGGATGGGAGGTAGGGATGGGAAAATGGGGGAGTCCTCCTGAGAAGGTCTGGTGGCTACCAGTTTTGTTAATTTTTTATTCGGATTTTAAATTTTTAACAAGAATGAGCGGTATAAAAGATAAACATGGATACCTTTCATCTGCAAATCGATATAGCAGCAATTTTTGGTCTATTCGTCTATTATGGTGAAATTTTTATATAATCTTATATTATATGAGTTCTTACGAAAGTTTTAGTGATTCTTCTCAGTCAAGCCAAGATTCTTCTGATTATAGTCAATCATTAGGGTCTCAAGATTCGTATGGTAGTCAGTCACTTGAAACATGGAATGATAGCTATGAGTCTTCTTTTATTGATGATAGTAGTCTTTCTTCACAATCTTCTTGGTCTGATTCATAAGCATTTAAAAATATTTTTATCTAAATATAGTATATATGCCAGGAGTTAATATTAATGGTATTAAAGGATTTCTTCCCCTACCACATGATAAAACATTAAAAGAACGACAAAAAGAATCTCATTATAAATACATTCAAACTGATCGTGGTAAATTAATATTTCGAGAAGTTCAAAAAAAATATGAGCAAACTCAAAAAGGTAAACAACGTGCTCTTAAATATCAACACAAACCATATCATTGTAATGTATGTAATCAAGATATAAAAACTGGCTATAAAAGCCGACATGTAAAAACACAAAAACATATATCCAATTTGAAATATAAAATTTTAGTACAGTTTTTTCGCTTCATTTTGGAGCATGATAACTTTTTAATATACGGCGCTTATTTGAGTATAAAAAGGGTATTTAAAAAAATATTATCTAAATATAGTATATATATAAAATGGTTAAAAAATTGTCTGGAAAACAGCTTGAAAAAATGTCTCCTGCAGAATTGCTTGCTTATGCCCAAAATCTTGTTAAACAAACCGAAAAAGGCAAACAGCAACCAAAACCAGTTAAACTCAAAAAATCTGTTAAAATAACACCACCTACAAAGCTATCACAAATCTTGTCATCTTCTGGTAAAGTATTAAATTATCCCAAAAAAATTGTATCGATTGCCGATATGAGAGATGAGGAATTAAATATGACATCTGCTCATGGTAATTTAAAATTCACGTTTGCCGAACTATTTGAAAGACGATTAAAAACAATGCCTGGAAAAAAGACAAAGATTCAAATTACAGTTTTAGCTGAAGTAAGATATACAATTGGTAGCACATCAGAGTTAGAATCAAAGGAGTGGGGTCCATTTCATATCAGTATCCCAAAATTGACAAAAAGTTGTATGTACAAATTATTCATTTACATATTACTAACAAACGGATTTTCAATTTTGTCTACTCAAACGATCGAAGAAGTTGGAGCTAAAATTATTACTCATAAAAAGAGCTTCTTCAAAGATCATAAAATGGGACGATTAAAATTAGAATCATTCTTCCTCGATTGTCGAAAAAAATAAAGGTACGTGATGATTACAACTGTGTTATTGATTATATCTGGTCTGAAATCAAAGGTAGACATGGATTTAAAAAGTATACATATGAGTCATTGGCAGATGAACTAGCTGATTATAGTACTTCAAGACCATTTATGTCAACTCAGGAAATTATTAATTGGGTCAAAGAGCATCATCCATCCAATATATCTGTTCATGCTTATACAGCAACTTATACCAAATTTATGAGTTATAGCCGTCATGCTCCAGATGTTGTTCTCATATTCTTTGTGAAAGATCATCATGTCCACCCAATAACCGATCCAGAATTAAAAAAGGTAGCTTCATCAAAAAATCAATTTGGTACAATTAATTTGTTTGAATATATGTCTGAATTAAAATGGAAAAGACGAAATGATAAATTTACCATGTATAATGATCTTACTCCAGAAACCCAAAATAATATTATTGTTTGTCCTGAAGATTTGGATGTCAGAACAGCTATCAGTCGATGTATGCAAAGTTCGGGTTATTATGTTGAGTACATGCATTTCAATAATAATGGTAAACTCGATGGATTTCTCGATCATAAAAATAATATGTATGTTGAAAATAATGAATACGAAATTCGTAAACAAATATGTGATAAATTGTATGATACATATCCAGTCCACGATTTTATGTGGGCAAACCAGAGTAATACTGCAATAGCCAATTCATTGTTCAGAGTAATGGTCGGTTTTGTGACTGAAAGTAGCTATAACAATAAGACAAGGGAAATATTAGATAGATATTACCCTCAAGCTTTTCAATGGTGCAGTTTTGAAGCTAGATCCGCCCACTAATTTGAGCAATATTGATATTTGCAAACAATTCCCAAGTATTCTGATACAAAATGGTCAAACAATTCCGATATATACGATCCATGACACAATTGAGAAATTTCAAGGCAAACAGGAGATGGATAATGACATTGGTATATATTACCCCGAATTAAACCAAAATGGGGAATTCTATATTGACACATTCACAATCAAAAAATTCGGTCAAGAAATAAAATTCCCAAATGGCTTATATTATACTTCTCTCATCGATTTGCTTGTTTATGAATGTAAAATGCCTGTCTCAAATATTAAATTCAAAGTAATTGCCCGCCATGGATTGAAATGTGATACCTTCAAAGATTTCCTGATTCATATATTTAAAACATTTCCTGAAGCTCAAGCCAAAAAGATGGCTAACTCATTTATTGGCGATTTAGGACGCAAATATAATCGTACTAATTATGGTTTTACATGTCAAGATCTCGAAACCGCTCAGAATATATGGACTCAGGGATTGACTAATGGCAAAAATATCACGATTGATAATTATGAAAATATATATCTGGTTCGTGAACAAAAGATTAACAGAATATTATCTGACCACACAAGTATCAACCGCTTTATAATTTCACAATCAATACTCCAATGTTTCCAACTTTTGAATAAGAATTGGACCGAACAATCTGAATTATATAGCATCAATACGGACGGCTTTTTTATGACCAATCCAAAATACAAATATAAACATAAATCTGAAGTAAAATTCCAAGTCAAAAATGTTGGTAAAGCCTATTTGACAGATTCACAGCCAAATTACTTCGACAAACCTTTTTGGCGAAAATCTAGACTATAAATGTTTTACAGATACAATTAGTAAAACTGGAAAAATATATTACGGACAAGCAGGTTGTGGAAAATTATGGCAACTTGGTCAATTGATATATGAAAATCGGAATAAATGTATTGTATTCATTCATACAAATAAAGCCATTGTTAACATCAAAAATATTCTTAAAAATAGTCATCACATGTCAGCCGAACAAGTTAACAAAATATGTCATACATTTGAATCCTACTTTTATGATAGTACACGAGGCATCGATCATTTGAAGGATAAAATTGTGTTTGTTGATGAATATTCAATGACTCCAAATCACTACATCACTCTGTTATATCAAGCATTTACTAAACATGGAATCACAATAATCATGAGTGGAGATACAAATCAATGTGAACCAATCAATCGTGTAAAATCAATACGCCACAATTACTTCACATCAAAATCAGTCTCTGAAATGTGTCCAGAACATATTGAAATGAAATATATTGAAGGAAGTGCTAGATACGATAATGAAACACGGGTTATGTTAAATAATCTCCTAAAATACAAAAATCTAAGACATAAATTCCAACCAATTGGTAATTACATGAAAAATATATGTTGGCTGAATAGTACGCGACAAAGAGTTACAAAAAAATGCTGTGATGAATTCATTGGAAATTGGCCAGCATATGAGATAAACTTCAAATATAAATCACAAATCGAGAAATATAAAGTATGTCTCAGAATGCCATTAATTGCAACCCAAAATCTAAAAAAACATGAGATATTCAATATGATGGAATTCACACTTGACCTGATTTCAGAAGATCATAATGGAAATTTAAATTTCAAAGTTAATGGTTTCTGGTTTGATAAAAATACATTCAGAGAATCATTTCTACCCAATTTCTGTAATACAGTATACAGATATCAAGGTGGTAAAATAAATGAGAATTACAATATTTTTGATACAGATCGCATGGACGTCAAAGAATTATATACAGCTTTATCTCGAACAACCAAAATCGAATATATCCATATAAACCCCCAAAAAATAAACAGATATTATCGAGAACGACCTCAAGATCAAATGATAATATTAAATTCGTACTTCAATGCGGATTATCAAAATGGAAAAATATATCATGTGACATTTGAAAAAAATAATAAACATTATGTCGGTTCAACAACAACAATTTTAGAAGATAGATTAGATGAACCTAAATTAAATCCAAAAAGCGCAATATATGAATATCGGGATGATAATCCGATCATTGAATTAATATGCGAATGTCCATGTAAAGACAAAAAGACTTTGGAACGGGTTGAAAACAGTTATATCAATGAATACAAGCAAAAATATGGAGATCAATTATTAAATATCAAGGGAATCAAAAAAGTAAAAACGGCAAAAAATGATTTTAAGGTTGAGATGGAAAATCAAAAACAGCTTGAAGAGAGATTAGAAAAGTTAGGAGTAAAATTCCAGATTAAAGATAACACGATTAAAGGTTATCTTGTAATAGATACAAAAATAGATGGAAAAAAGAATATATCATAAAAGACGATATAATAACGACAATAAACAAGAAGCATTCGAGCAATTATCAAAAATACAACAAGAATTAGTCAAAGAGTTTTCCTTAGATTGGGAGTAAAAAGGAGGGATAGAAGCGAAATGCATAGTCTATTTTCCAGATCAATGTAGATTATTATGTAAAAAAACAAAGGATCACGGTCGTTTTTTTACGAAATGCCCTGTATATGCACTTTTTCGAAATCGGGTCTATATACACTTTTTCCATTTTGGAACTTTTAAAATTACCAAAAATCGCCCAAATCTCGACCCCTGTTCGGCTCTATTGTGCTTTTTTAGTGGCGTGAAAAACAGCCGTGATAAATGCCGTAGTCACATCTTTAGCCGCATTCGTTGCTGATTAGCCTGCTGTGGGGGTAGAGTTATCGTACAAAATTCCGAGCTCTGTGATGGAGAAAACACTGACCAGGATTTATCTCGACCCAAGTCAACCCGCAAATTTCGGTGGTTTAGATGCTGTTTACAGAGCAATCAAAGAAAAAGGAAAGAACAAGCAAGTCCGACATTGGTCCGAGATTGGTTGAGTCAGCAAGATGTTTATACTTTTCAAAAGCCCGCAAGAAGACGCTACAATAGAAGTCTAGTCATCGTTTTTGGAATAGATGAGCAATTTCAAGCGGATTTGGTCGACCTCCAAAATCTCAGTCGCTACAACAAGGGCTATAAATACTTACTGACTTGTATAGATATCTTCAGCAAGTACGCGTTTGTGTTACCTTTGAAGACAAAACAAGGTCAAGAACTGGTCAAGCCTCGCAAACCCATCAAACTGCAAACAGATCAAGGAACAGAGTTCAAGAATCTCGTGTTCCAGAAATTTCTGCGTGACAACAACATTGCCTTTTTCACTGTTAACTCTGGGCTCAAAGCCTCAGTGGTTGAGCGTTTTAACCGAACACTTAAGAATAAGACGTACAAATATTTCACGGCCAAAAACACCCTCACCTATATCAATGTATTACCCCAGTTAGTATCTTCTTACAATAACACTTACCACCGAAGTATTAAAATGAAACCGAGTCAGGTGACTAAAGCGAATGAAGTTAAAGTGTGGGATACTTTGTATGGGGATGATGTTCAAAAGCCTGTGCGATATAAATTTCAAGTGGGAGATCGCGTCAGGATTAGCAATGTGAAGAGAATGTTTGAAAAATCTTACTTACCTAATTTTACGGAAGAAATTTTTACTGTTTACAAGCGAATGGCTCGTCAAGTTCCCGTTTATAAACTAAAAGATAATGCAAATGAAATCTTAGATGGAACATTTTATGAACCCGAATTACAGAAAATTATTAAGAACGATAATGTTTACCGCGTCAAGAAGATTCTGCGGAAGAGAAAGCGTAAAGGAGTAGTAGAGTATCTGGTGAGATGGAAAGAATACGAAGATCCAAAATTTGATTCTTGGGTTCAAGAAAGAGATATTTTGAAATTGTCATTGATGCATTTTTTGTGTAGTGAATAAAAGAAAATGAAATAATAAAATAAATGGTGTGTGGTTTCTAATAAATTAAGAATACCCAGATTGAAAAGTTCATTTCAACACAGGGTACGATGGAGGTAAAACAGTTTTATCTGCATCTCCCTAGCAATAGCAGCCTCGATAAGTTTCCCAGAAACACATTAACGGAGTACCATGTTGGTTTACCTCAAACCGTTAGCTTGACGGGGGACTGGGAAGTAGCGTTAACGGAAATTCACTATCCTCATAGCTGGAATAATGTCCAAGAAAATTTTGGTAATCGATTCTACCTTTGGAACCAAGAATTGTCCGGAGTATGGGAGGCCCTAATTGTACCACCAGGCCATTATTCTTCCATTGGAGATATCTTATCAAAGATGGAAGGGCTGATCGAGAATGTAAAGCGTTTCAATGACGATGTGACATTTTCCTACGATACGTTCACTAGAAAGGTGAATGTTCACCTACAAAATAACGTAGAACTTTTCTTTGGTAACATTGGATACCTGCTGGGATTTTCACCAGAAGAAATTATTTCTAAAACCTCTACCGCTGAAAGACAAGCGGATTTGGAATACGGCTTTCACGACCTTTTCATTTACTGTGATCTTATTCAGTCACAATATGTTGGAGATGCATTGGTACCTTTGCTTCGAATTGTTCCTGTAGAAGGAAAGGTCGGGGAGCGAGTCAGTAAATCATTTTTACGCCCCCAATATTTACCTGTCAGCAGAAAGCAATTTGAAACTGTCGAAGTCAATATAAAGACAGACACAGGTGAGTCTGTACCATTTGAGTTTGGGAGAGTGTTGTTAACACTCCATTTTCGTCAAAGTGCACCTCAGTACTTTTAAAGATGAAAAAACTCCACACTCCAAATCACAAGTTGTACGAACAGTACTATGTTAATCAAGCCAAACAAAAAGGTGGGAGTTTACCAGCGTTTCACGGTGCTCGATTTCAGCATGGTTATGGACTAGGGTCCATATTCAGAGGTCTGTTTCGCTGGGCGATGCCTCACCTTCAACAGGGTGCTAAGGTGAGTGGAAAAAAGGCTTTACAAACAGTGTCAATGTCGTCCAAGATGTTCTTGATGGAGATAACATTAAAACAGCAGTCCACAGGCACACGAAACAAGCCCTCGGTCTACCTTCTCAGAATTTATTGCAGGCACAATCAGGAGCTGGCAGAAAAGCTATAAAAAGAAAAGAGCAAGGAACCAAAATCAGTTCGCCTCAAGGCAAGAAAGCAAAAACATCTCCGCAGCAAAAGAAGCCCAAAGAGATATTTTCTTTCTGGAAGTAACTATGGCCTTTGTGCAAAGCATCTATTCAAAAGTCTGCGGACGTTACTGTTTGTATTTTGCTTTATATCGTAGTCGGCATATAAGTATGAATGCTATTGTCCATCGTTTTTCTAAAAACACAAGTAAAAATGATAGTCTCGTAAAACGATTTATTGAAAAACATTTTCCTATAGGTTTTCCGAAATATCGCACTGATGTAAACAAGCAACGAGCAAAAGCACAACACTAATTTCAGTAAACAGACATCATGTAATTTCTTTTCAACACATTTTATTGAATTACAAAATAAAGTTTTGTGTTTCACAATAAAAAAAAAAGTCTCTTGTCAGGATTTATAATCGTAACCATCGAACAGCCTGAGGGCGAGGACTCTCGACTCTGCGCCTCTGCTTTTTGACAGAAGATAACGTCACAGGTGGGGTGGGTAGCCAACGCGAAGGACTTTCTGGGGTCTCCTCTCTCACTCTTGCTTTAATCCCTCTTATGGCACTCTGACGTTGGGGACTACGAACCAAGTTTTCGGGGACATTCATTCGCGCCAGGCCCCTCGCTAACACGGACCACCCCAATGGTTCAAATCCTTTTCGGTGACGCAATGTGTCGTTGACTAGGTCGACCACATGAGAACCTGGGATTGGTTTGTTTTCATACAACAGCTCTCCTTTATCATTCTAGTGCAACAAGTCCTGGTGTTTTTTAATTTTATCCAACAACTGTCTAGCCCCAGCTTTGTAAATTTTGGGTACACTTTTCATGACCTCTTGCTCTACTGCTGTTGGAAGAGAATTATCTGGAGAATCTTCCTCTGTAGATTGGGTGGTTTCTGTTGTTTTAGGGGTCGTTAACTTCACATGGAGAGGCTGGCCTTTCCGCTGATCGTAAAAGTCACGTACCGTTGCAACACCTGATTGTAAAGCTTCGCCTTTTCCTCATCACCAAGTTGTTTACTTTCTAAAATATCCCCTATTTGGCTATCCAGATTTTTCAGAGTTTGTGGTACAGTTGGTGTTAATATCTGCTGGCGTTGCTGCAATCGTTCCAGAGTGTTTTCAGGAACGAGAACCATGCATCTTGTATGATTCATCTTAACTAAGAAGCGAGCTCAACACGCGAAGAACGGGAGGTAGCAAAACACTTAAGAAGTTTCCTCCGTGTTGTACCAAGATTTGCTTTTTCTTGTTTAGCGGGGTAATCTTTTCAGCTATAGCAGTCAAGGCTTTCTTGTGCTTAAGAAGTTTTCTCTTTGCCGGTTTAGTGACAGGGACTGTTTCTTTAAGTATGTTGAATACACACTCACAAATGGTTTTTACTAAAGCGTAGTCGACTGCTTTCAAAATTGCTTTACGTTGAGCTGGGGTACACTTGACGAGGAGCTTAAGAAAATCGTGGTTCTTAGTCGCTGGGCCATACTCAACTGATATCAATCACTACGACAGAGCTTTTTTTATACCTTTCTGACATAGGCGAGCTGAGTCTCCCCAGGGAAATTGTTTGTGCGCAACCGGAAGTCGGTAGGTGTTTCCGGTTTGAGGTCGCATAACAGGTAGCCATAAGGGCGTTTTGTCGCATCCTGAAACGCCTCTTGCATGTATTTGACATGACCGGGAAACATCTGTTTCGCCAAGTGACTGACTTGACTGCTATCTCGCGGAGACTTGAACGTCACCAAATAATGGCAATTCAAACTCATGTCTCTCAGTTCTTTTCCCCGGTGAAAAATATTTTGAAGAATGAAAATAACGCTTAAATTTCGGTGATGACAGCCCTTAGTAAACAAATTGGTAATTCTTTGATCATTGCTAACCTCCTGCATTAAATCGTCAATGACCACTAAATTCCGAATGGTTGGGTTTATCATAGATTCTAAATCACCAGGAACTCCTTCGACGAACGTGATGTTGGAAATGGTCCTTAGCATTTCATCGTAAGCCGGTTGCTATATTCCATAACACCAAATGATATTTTCAGGAGCTCCGTCTATTAATTCTTCTCCAGATTCCAACAGTTGTTTGACAAAATGACTTTTTCCACAACAAGTGGGGCCAGCTACAATAGCAGGAAAGAGGTGTTTCCACCTTGGGTCCATGTTGATAACTGACTGGTTCAACTGCGTTTGCTCTTACTTATAGCGAAATGGTCTTTGGCGGAGTATCTTTATCATAAACTCGAACCATGTTGGTATTTTGTAATTAACAAACTGGAGCCAATATTTTCTCTCTAAGTCAGACAGCTCGTGTACCTAAGCCAAATGGTTTGCTAATCGAACTACAAATTTAGAGTGACATCCCGGTATCGGGCAATGACGACAGACACAGTTACTCATGATGTTCACGGTACGAAGCTTTGATATCAACTGAATAAAACCGCTAATGACACGAAGTTTATGACTATTGAGAACGGGCCACAGGGGCCACAGGGGGCCACAAGGGCCTTGTATACCACTGTGTCTTTCCTTTACGCGGGTAATTGAATCGCGCGTGGCGCACACACGCGCGCGCGGCTAGACAGAGAACAAACCGTGTTTAGTATATTAAACCATATTTATTTACGAACTATGAACAAATGACATTTTTTACACATAAAGGAAAACTATTTATATACAATGCGATACAGAGAAAAGTCGCCTCGAAGCAAAGACAAAGAAAGCCCCATCTTGACAAAGACAGAGACAAACACACACCGACTCAAAATTTTAGTCATCATGAAGAAATTTTATTACTTTTAGAAACAAAGCTTATTTTGAATGTCATTAATTATCATATCAAAGTCCATTGGTGTTCTTCTTTTCTCACGACTCTATCAGGGCATTCTATTGTTTCTTGTTGATCACTGAAATCCTTCCATTTGAGCCCATTTGGTCGGTAGTATAGATCGTATAAAATACGGCTTTGAAGATCATCACCCTGCTGGACAACATCAAGTTCCAAAGAAGCGAGGTACGCTTCCCATGATTTATCTAGTTTGAGGTCGACAGTACTGCATTACTTTCGGTAGCATTCAGCATAGAATTCTGGTCAATTTGTTCCACCACTTCATCGTGGTAATACATCCATGCGTCATCATTATCCATCATGAGGCAAGAATGTTGGTTTTGACTTGGGTGTTGAATAGCACAACCGTCGCAGTGATTCAGCTTCTCTCGTTGGATGAGTTTGTCAACCAAAGCCGCATAAGTCAGTTAGAATACATGTCCAATAAAACTGTCTATCCTTTGACGCTGGACAATATTTCAAAGAATATTGGTGAGAGTTAAGACTTTTTTCCGAGCAAACTGAACTTTTAAGAATGAAATCATGATTGAACGGAGAGCGCGTTTGTATGTTGAACACATAATAGATTGTTCACTATCCAGTCAGGGTTAAAAGAGCCCTCTTTTTCTAATTCGTCTTGTAGTTTTTGCGACAGGTATTTCATAGGTTTGTCGATAGACAGAGAATTACAATTTCGCAAAGAAATACAACATGTTCTGGATGATTGAGAAACAACATTCCTTGACTTTTTTCGAAGTGGGAACTCAATGTCTTAATCGCTTATTTTTTAAAAAAGACAAAAGCTAAACGGCTAACTCTTAATTGCATTTTTTTTTACACAATACCTGGTCTTAAGTTGAAGATTTTTGCATAATCAACCCGCAGCGTGTTTGTCCAAAGACAACTATGGCTGAGAAATAATTCTCTTATGGTGGTCAGTTTTCCAACAAACTACAGCTACAACGGATTGCATTTCAAAAAGTATCGTGTGAGGAAATGACGGAGAAGCAGATTATCAACTCCACGTAGATCAGCAGAACTGCCATTATTACGCAATATCTACGATTATCCTGATGCCTTATTAGAAATGAACAATTTGTTCAAGCGAAGATTACAACAAAATATGTTATTTGTCTCATCTGAAAAAGGACCTACCTACGAACCAAGATCTAAGTTACAGAGACAATTTGGTAGACTACACGTTAAGTGATGATGTAACCATTAGCCATTACCTTATTATTATTTCTTGTCTACAATGATATACTCTTTGAGGTGAATAAAATAATTTGCGATGAAATACTGCGTTGTGTCACTGCTGGTCAGTTGGGGTCTGTTATTTTTAGAATGATGTCAATGCAATTGACGTCATTCTAAAAATAACCTCTCCAATTGACCAGCTATACTACTGTACCCCTTTCGTATATCTTCCATTGAAAAGTTGTACCTGTTTCATATATCTGCTTCGTGAGAATAAATCGGTAAGAATGGAGGTCTTCCGGTCATTTTCGTGTAACATTTAACTGAATTAACATGTAAATGATATTGCCATAAGGCGTGTTTCTTCGAAGTATTTTCATGAAAGGCCCTTTAAAATACTTAATTAAAGATTTTCCTCTTCTTTCACATACTTCAACTTGTGATTTTCCTACCCTTTGTTACACCTGATGCTTGAAAGAGGTACCCTTAGGGCGAAGCCTTCCTGACTATTAAAAGTGCATCATGAAACCATGAACAGGAGATGAGTGGAGCTTCGGACATGGACGGTGATTGAAGACTGACGCAAAAATAGATAATACAATGAAGAGTCCAAAGAAACGCTAGGACTGATACGAGATAACTCAAAATCAAGTGAATGAAGAGCAAATGAAGACTGAATAAAGTAATGCCAATTGGTCACCTGTTAACCACACCCCATCACTCCGCCAAAAAAAAACGACAACACAAAACAAGCTAAATTTAACTAAAAGTAGTAATTGAAGAAGAAATATGACTGTTATAGGTCGCTGATAAGCCGGTTTTTTTCTTTTTTGATTTTTAGCCGTTTGGTAATTCATCATCTTGTGGACAAGGCAGATACTAGTGCCAGTCCCTCCTAAGTGCTGAATTTTCAAGATGGCGTCGCTTTATTACTTTCTAGTTTCATCCTCTCGTTCAGCACTTTTGGCCCTTCAAAAATGTAACCTAGGCAGTATTTCGAGCTTTTTGATATTTCCTCCAGCTGCTGAACATATTTTACAGCGAAGTATGAAAGAAAATTCACGAAGAGGACATAGAACAAACAAGAGGCGATCGGCCTGTTTGCAAGAAAAAGCTTGGACACTATAACAAATGTGAGTTTTCTAATTTTTTCCTGTTTCAATGGCCCAAAATGGTTATTTGTGTTTTGGTTACATGGATGATAGGAGACTGCAATTTGGCTGTCATACTTGTTCTGTCGTTTTAGTTGTGCGCTGTAAATCAATTCAAAAATGCCCGATTCTTTGCTCATTTGCAGACACTGAGTTTAGGTCAGATAAAATAAGAAAATTTTAGTCTTGTCCATGGCTACTTAACAAATCTTATGGTTTTAGAAAGTAGTTCCGTGATGTGTTGTATCGCATGCAAAAAATAAACTTTGCTCGTTAAATTTGCGAGTTCTGTGATTTTCAGATAATGGTGAAAATTTGCTTATAAAAATGGCGTCCGAGGGAGTCGGAATAAAGTGACGCTCGTATCTCTAATCCATTACTCCACCAGACCTATCTAAGATGTTAGTATGAACTTATTTTGTTGACCCCCCTTCCGTTGACAATTTAACACTTTGCTCTGTTTTCTCTGGAGCCACTCTTAAAGGGTTCTTGAAGCTTTCTCGTCTTGTGGCAACTTGTCACAGGTGGAAAAGCTAACTCCAGCAACATCAAAATGACTTGAAAATGGGCTAGATAGTGATTTTTTGAAGGACTCTTCAAATACTGGAGAAGAAATACAACATAAACAGCAAGATTTAACCTCCCAAACTAGTTTTCTTAAGGAATAGTAAGTTATTGTTTCGACTGGTATTTGTAGGGTTCTGATTTTACAGTCGGTCCACTCAACTCGCAACAATCACACTTGGCCTCGGTTAGTAACGTTTACTCAGATAGTCACACCCCCTTAAGGAAATGTACTCAGAGACTGAAAGTTTGTTTAAGAGAGACTGCGGATGTTCGATAAGTGTGTTCATAAAATGTTTGAAAAAACAAACAAACAAGCAAACAGACAAAGATTTTCCTGTAGTCTTTTTAGTCTTTTTCTCTTTTTTTTTTTCCCATAGGCGTGTCACTCATAAGAGGCATGAACTGTGAAATAACCACCCAGACTTGTCAACCACCCTTTCAGACGATAACAGAACGCCGAGAGACTCTAAAGTTAGTCTAAAATGCTTGATTAACACTGGTGGAAATTTGCAAGATTTGACCTGGCAGGGCCTTGAAAGAAACCTCCGGGCCCAGTAAAGGTCTATACTTACTACAAAACTATTCGACGGATGTAAATCAGTCACGTGGATGTTTTTCTATAAAATACGCTAGTGAGCATTTTCTCCTTTTTCCTCTTTTGTAATTCATTGTTTATATAAAAACATCTTGATGGATAATTTTTTGTCTTCTTTTTACATATTTTATTATTAATGATCCCTGAAGACCTAGTCGGTGGCTGAAGGAGACTTAATTGCATGGTAACGGCAGCCCTTGCGGTTATAGTAATATCATAAAGCGGTTGAAGTTT
>NC_133210.1:8124230-8151730 GCF_958299795.1 Porites lutea
ATACTGCCTAGGTTACATTTTTGAAGGGCCAAAAGTGCTGAACGATAGGATGAAACTAGAAAGTAATAAAGCGACGCCATCTTGAAAATTCAGCACTTAGGAGGGACTGGCACTAGTATCTGCCTTGTCCACAAGATGATGAGTTACCAAACGGCTAAAAATCAAAAAAGAAAAAAACCGGCTTATCAGCGACCTATAACAGTCATATTTCTTCTTCAATTACTACTTTTAGTTAAATTTAGCTTGTTTTGTGTTGTCGTTTTTTTTTGGCGGAGTGATGGGGTGTGGTTAACAGGTGACCAATTGGCATTACTTTATTCAGTCTTCATTTGCTCTTCATTCACTTGATTTTGAGTTATCTCGTATCAGTCCTAGCGTTTCTTTGGACTCTTCATTGTATTATCTATTTTTGCGTCAGTCTTCAATCACCGTCCATGTCCGAAGCTCCACTCATCTCCTGTTCATGGTTTCATGATGCACTTTTCATAGTCAGGAAGGCTTCGCCCTGAGGGTACCTCTTTCAAGCATCAGGTGTAACAAAGGGTAGGAAAATCACAAGTTGAAGTATGTGAAAGAAGAGGAAAATCTTTAATTAAGTATTTTAAAGGGCCTTTCATGAAAATACTTCGAAGAAACACGCCTTATGGCAATATCATTTACATGTTAATTCAGTTAAATGTTACACGAAAATGACCGGAAGACCTCCATTCTTACCGATTTATTCTCACGAAGCAGATATATGAAACAGGTACAACTTTTCAATGGAAGATATATGAAAGGGGTACAGTAGTATAGCTGGTCAATTGGAGAGGTTATTTTTAGAATGACGTCAATTGCATTGACATCATTCTAAAAATAACAGACCCCAACTGACCAGCAGTGACACAACGCAGTATTTCATCGCAAATTATTTTATTCACCTCAAAAGAGTATATCATTGTAGACAAGAAATAATAATAAGGTAATGGCTAATGGTTACATCATCACTTAACGTGTAGTCTACCAAATTGTCTCTGTAACTTAGATCTTGGTTCGTAGGTAGGTCCTTTTTCAGATGAGACAAATAACATATTTTGTTGTAATCTTCGCTTGAACAAATTGTTCATTTCTAATAAGGCATCAGGATAATCGTAGATATTGCGTAATAATGGCAGTTCTGCTGATATACGTGGAGTTCATAATCTGCTTCTCCGTCATTTCCTCACACGATACTTTTTGAAATGCAATCCGTTGTAGCTGTAGTTTGTTGGAAAACTGACCACCATAAGAGAATTATTTCTCAGCCATAGTTGTCTTTGGACAAACACGCTGCGGGTTGATTATGCAAAAATCTTCAACTTAAGACCAGGTATTGTGTAAAAAAAAATGCAATTAAGAGTTAGCCGTTTAGCTTTTGTCTTTTTAAAAAATAAGCGATTAAGACATTGAGTTCCCACTTCGAAAAAAGTCAAGGAATGTTGTTTCTCAATCATCCAGAACATGTTGTATTTCTTTGCGAAATTGTAATTCTCTGTCTATCGACAAACCTATGAAATACCTGTCGCAAAAACTACAAGACGAATTAGAAAAAGAGGGCTCTTTTAACCCTGACTGGATAGTGAACAATCTATTATGTGTTCAACATACAAACGCGCTCTCCGTTCAATCATGATTTCATTCTTAAAAGTTCAGTTTGCTCGGAAAAAAGTCTTAACTCTCACCAATATTCTTTGAAATATTGTCCAGCGTCAAAGGATAGACAGTTTTATTGGACATGTATTCTAACTGATTTATGCGGCTTTGGTTGACAAACTCATCCAACGAGAGAAGCTGAATCACTGCGACGGTTGTGCTATTCAACACCCAAGTCAAAACCAACATTCTTGCCTCATGATGGATAATGATGACGCATGGATGTATTACCACGATGAAGTGGTGGAACAAATTGACCAGAATTCTATGCTGAATGCTACCGAAAGTAATGCAGTACTGTCGACCTCAAACTAGATAAATCATGGGAAGCGTACCTCGCTTCTCTGGAACTTGATGTTGTCCAGCAGGGTGATGATCTTCAAAGCCGTATTTTATACGATCTATACTACCGACCAAATGGGCTCAAATGGAAGGATTTCAGTGATCAACAAGAAACAATAGAATGCCCTGATAGAGTCGTGAGAAAAGAAGAACACCAATGGACTTTGATATGATAATTAATGACATTCAAAATAAGCTTTGTTTCTAAAAGTAATAAAATTTCTTCATGATGACTAAAATTTTGAGTCGGTGTGTGTTTGTCTCTGTCTTTGTCAAGATGGGGCTTTCTTTGTCTTTGCTTCGAGGCGACTTTTCTCTGTATCGCATTGTATATAAATAGTTTTCCTTTATGTGTAAAAAATGTCATTTGTTCATAGTTCGTAAATAAATATGGTTTAATATACTAAACACGGTTTGTTCTCTGTCTAGCCGCGCGCGCGTGTGTGCGCCACGCGCGATTCAATTACCCGCGTAAAGGAAAGACACAGTGGTATACAAGGCCCTTGTGGCCCCCTGTGGCCCCTGTGGCCCGTTCTCAATAGTCATAAACTTCGTGTCATTAGCGGTTTTATTCAGTTGATATCAAACCTTCGTACCGTGAACATCATGAGTAACTGTGTCTGTCGTCATTGCCCGATACCGGGATGTCACTCTAAATTTGTAGTTCGATTAGCAAACCATTTGGCTTAGGTACACGAGCTGTCTGACTTAGAGAGAAAATATTGGCTCCAGTTTGTTAATTACAAAATACCAACATGGTTCGAGTTTATGATAAAGATACTCCGCCAAAGACCATTTCGCTATAAGTAAGAGCAAACGCAGTTGAACCAGTCAGTTATCAACATGGAACCAAGGTGGAAACACCTCTTTCCTGCTATTGTAGCTGGCCCCACTTGTTGTGGAAAAAGTCATTTTGTCAAACAACTGTTGGAATCTGGAGAAGAATTAATAGACGGAGCTCCTGAAAATATCATTTGGTGTTATGGAATATAGCAACCGGCTTACGATGAAATGCTAAGGACCATTTCCAACATCACGTTCGTCGAAGGAGTTCCTGGTGATTTAGAATCTATGATAAACCCAACCATTCGGAATTTAGTGGTCATTGACGATTTAATGCAGGAGGTTAGCAATGATCAAAGAATTACCAATTTGTTTACTAAGGGCTGTCATCACCGAAATTTAAGCGTTATTTTCATTCTTCAAAATATTTTTCACCGGGGAAAAGAACTGAGAGACATGAGTTTGAATTGCCATTATTTGGTGACGTTCAAGTCTCCGCGAGATAGCAGTCAAGTCAGTCACTTGGCGAAACAGATGTTTCCCGGTCATGTCAAATACATGCAAGAGGCGTTTCAGGATGCGACAAAACGCCCTTATGGCTACCTGTTATGCGACCTCAAACCGGAAACACCTACCGACTTCCGGTTGCGCACAAACAATTTCCCTGGGGAGACTCAGCTCGCCTATGTCAGAAAGGTATAAAAAAAGCTCTGTCGTAGTGATTGATATCAGTTGAGTATGGCCCAGCGTCTAAGAACCACGATTTTCTTAAGCTCCTCGTCAAGTGTACCCCAGCTCAACGTAAAGCAATTTTGAAAGCAGTCGACGACGCTTTAGTAAAAACCATTTGTGAGTGTGTATTCAACATACTTAAAGAAACAGTCCCTGTCAGTAAACCGGCAAAGAGAAAACTTCTTAAGCACAAGAAAGCCTTGACTGCTATAGCTGAAAAGATTACCCCGCTAAACAAGAAAAAGCAAATCTTGGTACAACACGGAGGAAACTTCTTAAGTGTTTTGCTACCTCCCGTTCTTCGCGTGTTGAGCTCGCTTCTTAGTTAAGATGAATCATACAAGATGCATGGTTCTCGTTCCTGAAAACACTCTGGAACGATTGCAGCAACGCCAGCAGATATTAACACCAACTGTACCACAAACTCTGAAAAATCTGGATAGCCAAATAGGGGATATTTTAGAAAGTAAACAACTTGGTGATGAGGAAAAGGCGAAGCTTTACAATCAGGTGTTGCAACGGTACGTGACTTTTACGATCAGCGGAAAGGCCAGCCTCTCCATGTGAAGTTAACGACCCCTAAAACAACAGAAACCCCCCAATCTACAGAGGAAGATTCTCCAGATAATTCTCTTCCAACAGCAGTAGAGCAAGAGGTCATGAAAAGTGTACCCAAAATTTACAAAGCTGGGGCTAGACAGTTGTTGGATAAAATTAAAAAACACCAGGACTTGTTGCACTAGAATGATAAAGGAGAGCTGTTGTATGAAAACAAACCAATCCCAGGTTCTCATGTGGTCGACCTAGTCAACGACACATTGCGTCACCGAAAAGGATTTGAACCATTGGGGTGGTCCGTGTTAGCGAGGGGCCTGGCGCGAATGAATGTCCCCGAAAACTTGGTTCGTAATCCCCAACGTCAGAGTGCCATAAGAGGGATTAAAGCAAGAGTGAGAGAGGAGACCCCAGAAAGTCCTTCGCGTTGGCTACCCACCCCACCTGTGACGTTATCTTCTGTCAAAAAGCAGAGGCGCAGAGTCGAGAGTCCTCGCCCTCAGGCTGTTCGATGGTTACGATTATAAATCCTGACAAGAGACTTTTTTTTTATTGTGAAACACAAAACTTTATTTTGTAATTCAATAAAATGTGTTGAAAAGAAATTACATGATGTCTGTTTACTGAAATTAGTGTTGTGCTTTTGCTCGTTGCTTGTTTACATCAGTGCGATATTTCGGAAAACCTATAGGAAAATGTTTTTCAATAAATCGTTTTACGAGACTATCATTTTTACTTGTGTTTTTAGAAAAACGATGGACAATAGCATTCATACTTATATGCCGACTACGATATAAAGCAAAATACAAACAGTAACGTCCGCAGACTTTTGAATAGATGCTTTGCACAAAGGCCATAGTTACTTCCAGAAAGAAAATATCTCTTTGGGCTTCTTTTGCTGCGGAGATGTTTTTGCTTTCTTGCCTTGAGGCGAACTGATTTTGGTTCCTTGCTCTTTTCTTTTTATAGCTTTTCTGCCAGCTCCTGATTGTGCCTGCAATAAATTCTGAGAAGGTAGACCGAGGGCTTGTTTCGTGTGCCTGTGGACTGCTGTTTTAATGTTATCTCCATCAAGAACATCTTGGACGACATTGACACTGTTTGTAAAGCCTTTTTTCCACTCACCTTAGCACCCTGTTGAAGGTGAGGCATCGCCCAGCGAAACAGACCTCTGAATATGGACCCTAGTCCATAACCATGCTGAAATCGAGCACCGTGAAACGCTGGTAAACTCCCACCTTTTTGTTTGGCTTGATTAACATAGTACTGTTCGTACAACTTGTGATTTGGAGTGTGGAGTTTTTTCATCTTTAAAAGTACTGAGGTGCACTTTGACGAAAATGGAGTGTTAACAACACTCTCCCAAACTCAAATGGTACAGACTCACCTGTGTCTGTCTTTATATTGACTTCGACAGTTTCAAATTGCTTTCTGCTGACAGGTAAATATTGGGGGCGTAAAAATGATTTACTGACTCGCTCCCCGACCTTTCCTTCTACAGGAACAATTCGAAGCAAAGGTACCAATGCATCTCCAACATATTGTGACTGAATAAGATCACAGTAAATGAAAAGGTCGTGAAAGCCGTATTCCAAATCCGCTTGTCTTTCAGCGGTAGAGGTTTTAGAAATAATTTCTTCTGGTGAAAATCCCAGCAGGTATCCAATGTTACCAAAGAAAAGTTCTACGTTATTTTGTAGGTGAACATTCACCTTTCTAGTGAACGTATCGTAGGAAAATGTCACATCGTCATTGAAACGCTTTACATTCTCGATCAGCCCTTCCATCTTTGATAAGATATCTCCAATGGAAGAATAATGGCCTGGTGGTACAATTAGGGCCTCCCATACTCCGGACAATTCTTGGTTCCAAAGGTAGAATCGATTACCAAAATTTTCTTGGACATTATTCCAGCTATGAGGATAGTGAATTTCCGTTAACGCTACTTCCCAGTCCCCCGTCAAGCTAACGGTTTGAGGTAAACCAACATGGTACTCCGTTAATGTGTTTCTGGGAAACTTATCGAGGCTGCTATTGCTAGGGAGATGCAGATAAAACTGTTTTACCTCCATCGTACCCTGTGTTGAAATGAACTTTTCAATCTGGGTATTCTTAATTTATTAGAAACCACACACCATTTATTTTATTATTTCATTTTCTTTTATTCACTACACAAAAAATGCATCAATTACAATTTCAAAATATCTCTTTCTTGAACCCAAGAATCAAATTTTGGATCTTCGTATTCTTTCCATCTCACCAGATACTCTACTACTCCTTTACGCTTTCTCTTCCGCAGAATCTTCTTGACGCGGTAAACATCATCGTTCTTAATAATTTTCTGTAATTCGGGTTCATAAAATGTTCCATCTAAGATTTCATTTGCATTATCTTTTAGTTTATAAACGGGAACTTGACGAGCCATTCGCTTGTAAACAGTAAAAATTTCTTCCGTAAAATTAGGTAAGTAAGATTTTTCAAACATTCTCTTCACATTGCTAATCCTGACGCGATCTCCCACTTGAAATTTATATCGCACAGGCTTTTGAACATCATCCCCATACAAAGTATCCCACACTTTAACTTCATTCGCTTTAGTCACCTGACTCGTTTCATTTTAATACTTCGGTGGTAAGTGTTATTGTAAGAAGATACTAACTGGGGTAATACATTGATATAGGTGAGGGTGTTTTTGGCCGTGAAATATTTGTACGTCTTATTCTTAAGTGTTCGGTTAAAACGCTCAACCACTGAGGCTTTGAGCCCAGAGTTAACAGTGAAAAAGGCAATGTTGTTGTCACGCAGAAATTTCTGGAACACGAGATTCTTGAACTCTGTTCCTTGATCTGTTTGCAGTTTGATGGGTTTGCGAGGCTTGACCAGTTCTTGACCTTGTTTTGTCTTCAAAGGTAACACAAACGCGTACTTGCTGAAGATATCTATACAAGTCAGTAAGTATTTATAGCCCTTGTTGTAGCGACTGAGATTTTGGAGGTCGACCAAATCCGCTTGAAATTGCTCATCTATTCCAAAAACGATGACTAGACTTCTCTTGTAGCGTCTTCTTGCGGCTTTTGAAAAGTATAAACATCTTGCTGACTCAACCAATCTCGGACCAATGTCGGACTTGCTTGTTCTTTCCTTTTTCTTTGATTGCTCTGTAAACAGCATCTAAACCACCGAAATTTGCGGGTTGACTTGGGTCGAGATAAATCCTGGTCAGTGTTTTCTCCATCACAGAGCTCGGAATTTTGTACGATAACTCTACCCCCACAGCAGGCTAATCAGCAACGAATGCGGCTAAAGATGTGACTACGGCATGGATCACGGCTGTTTTTCACGCCACTAAAAAAGCACAATAGAGCCGAACAGGGGTCGAGATTTGGGCGATTTTTGGTAATTTTAAAAGTTCCAAAATGGAAAAAGTGTATATAGACCCGATTTCGAAAAAGTGCATATACAGGGCATTTCGTAAAAAAACGACCGTGATCCTTTGTTTTTTTACATAATAATCTACATTGATCTGGAAAATAGACTATGCATTTCGCTTCTATCCCTCCTTTTTACTCCCAATCTAAGGAAAACTCTTTGACTAATTCTTGTTGTATTTTTGATAATTGCTCGAATGCTTCTTGTTTATTGTCGTTATTATATCGTCTTTTATGATATATTCTTTTTTCCATCTATTTTTGTATCTATTACAAGATAATCTTTAATCGTGTTATCTTTAATCTGGAATTTTACTCCTAACTTTTCTAATCTCTCTTCAAGCTGTTTTTGATTTTCCATCTCAACCTTAAAATCATTTTTTGCCGTTTTTACTTTTTTGATTCCCTTGATATTTAATAATTGATCTCCATATTTTTGCTTGTATTCATTGATATAACTGTTTTCAACCCGTTCCAAAGTCTTTTTGTCTTTACATGGACATTCGCATATTAATTCAATGATCGGATTATCATCCCGATATTCATATATTGCGCTTTTTGGATTTAATTTAGGTTCATCTAATCTATCTTCTAAAATTGTTGTTGTTGAACCGACATAATGTTTATTATTTTTTTCAAATGTCACATGATATATTTTTCCATTTTGATAATCCGCATTGAAGTACGAATTTAATATTATCATTTGATCTTGAGGTCGTCCTCGATAATATCTGTTTATTTTTTGGGGGTTTATATGGATATATTCGATTTTGGTTGTTCGAGATAAAGCTGTATATAATTCTTTGACGTCCATGCGATCTGTATCAAAAATATTGTAATTCTCATTTATTTTACCACCTTGATATCTGTATACTGTATTACAGAAATTGGGTAGAAATGATTCTCTGAATGTATTTTTATCAAACCAGAAACCATTAACTTTGAAATTTAAATTTCCATTATCATCTTCTGAAATCAGGTCAAGTGTGAATTCCATCATATTGAATATCTCATGTTTTTTTAGATTTTGGGTTGCAATTAATGGCATTCTGAGACATACTTTATATTTCTCGATTTGTGATTTATATTTGAAGTTTATCTCATATGCTGGCCAATTTCCAATGAATTCATCACAGCATTTTTTTGTAACTCTTTGTCGCGTACTATTCAGCCAACATATATTTTTCATGTAATTACCAATTGGTTGGAATTTATGTCTTAGATTTTTGTATTTTAGGAGATTATTTAACATAACCCGTGTTTCATTATCGTATCTAGCACTTCCTTCAATATATTTCATTTCAATATGTTCTGGACACATTTCAGAGACTGATTTTGATGTGAAGTAATTGTGGCGTATTGATTTTACACGATTGATTGGTTCACATTGATTTGTATCTCCACTCATGATTATTGTGATTCCATGTTTAGTAAATGCTTGATATAACAGAGTGATGTAGTGATTTGGAGTCATTGAATATTCATCAACAAACACAATTTTATCCTTCAAATGATCGATGCCTCGTGTACTATCATAAAAGTAGGATTCAAATGTATGACATATTTTGTTAACTTGTTCGGCTGACATGTGATGACTATTTTTAAGAATATTTTTGATGTTAACAATGGCTTTATTTGTATGAATGAATACAATACATTTATTCCGATTTTCATATATCAATTGACCAAGTTGCCATAATTTTCCACAACCTGCTTGTCCGTAATATATTTTTCCAGTTTTACTAATTGTATCTGTAAAACATTTATAGTCTAGATTTTCGCCAAAAAGGTTTGTCGAAGTAATTTGGCTGTGAATCTGTCAAATAGGCTTTACCAACATTTTTGACTTGGAATTTTACTTCAGATTTATGTTTATATTTGTATTTTGGATTGGTCATAAAAAAGCCGTCCGTATTGATGCTATATAATTCAGATTGTTCGGTCCAATTCTTATTCAAAAGTTGGAAACATTGGAGTATTGATTGTGAAATTATAAAGCGGTTGATACTTGTGTGGTCAGATAATATTCTGTTAATCTTTTGTTCACGAACCAGATATATATTTTCATAATTATCAATCGTGATATTTTTGCCATTAGTCAATCCCTGAGTCCATATATTCTGAGCGGTTTCGAGATCTTGACATGTAAAACCATAATTAGTACGATTATATTTGCGTCCTAAATCGCCAATAAATGAGTTAGCCATCTTTTTGGCTTGAGCTTCAGGAAATGTTTTAAATATATGAATCAGGAAATCTTTGAAGGTATCACATTTCAATCCATGGCGGGCAATTACTTTGAATTTAATATTTGAGACAGGCATTTTACATTCATAAACAAGCAAATCGATGAGAGAAGTATAATATAAGCCATTTGGGAATTTTATTTCTTGACCGAATTTTTTGATTGTGAATGTGTCAATATAGAATTCCCCATTTTGGTTTAATTCGGGGTAATATATACCAATGTCATTATCCATCTCCTGTTTGCCTTGAAATTTCTCAATTGTGTCATGGATCGTATATATCGGAATTGTTTGACCATTTTGTATCAGAATACTTGGGAATTGTTTGCAAATATCAATATTGCTCAAATTAGTGGGCGGATCTAGCTTCAAAACTGCACCATTGAAAAGCTTGAGGGTAATATCTATCTAATATTTCCCTTGTCTTATTGTTATAGCTACTTTCAGTCACAAAACCGACCATTACTCTGAACAATGAATTGGCTATTGCAGTATTACTCTGGTTTGCCCACATAAAATCGTGGACTGGATATGTATCATACAATTTATCACATATTTGTTTACGAATTTCGTATTCATTATTTTCAACATACATATTATTTTTATGATCGAGAAATCCATCGAGTTTACCATTATTATTGAAATGCATGTACTCAACATAATAACCCGAACTTTGCATACATCGACTGATAGCTGTTCTGACATCCAAATCTTCAGGACAAACAATAATATTATTTTGGGTTTCTGGAGTAAGATCATTATACATGGTAAATTTATCATTTCGTCTTTTCCATTTTAATTCAGACATATATTCAAACAAATTAATTGTACCAAATTGATTTTTTGATGAAGCTACCTTTTTTAATTCTGGATCGGTTATTGGGTGGACATGATGATCTTTCACAAAGAATATGAGAACAACATCTGGAGCATGACTGCTATAACTCATAAATTTGGTATAAGTTGCTGTATAAGCATGAACAGATATATTGGATGGATGATGCTCTTTGACCCAATTAATAATTTCCTGAGTTGACATAAATGGTCTTGAAGTACTATAATCAGCTAGTTCATCTGCCAATGACTCATATGTATACTTTTTAAATCCATGTCTACCTTTGATTTCAGACCAGATATAATCAATAACACAGTTGTAATCATCACGTACCTTTATTTTTTTCGACAATCGAGGAAGAATGATTCTAATTTTAATCGTCCCATTTTATGATCTTTGAAGAAGCTCTTTTTATGAGTAATAATTTTAGCTCCAACTTCTTCGATCGTTTGAGTAGACAAAATTGAAAATCCGTTTGTTAGTAATATGTAAATGAATAATTTGTACATACAACTTTTTGTCAATTTTGGGATACTGATATGAAATGGACCCCACTCCTTTGATTCTAACTCTGATGTGCTACCAATTGTATATCTTACTTCAGCTAAAACTGTAATTTGAATCTTTGTCTTTTTTCCAGGCATTGTTTTTAATCGTCTTTCAAATAGTTCGGCAAACGTGAATTTTAAATTACCATGAGCAGATGTCATATTTAATTCCTCATCTCTCATATCGGCAATCGATACAATTTTTTTGGGATAATTTAATACTTTACCAGAAGATGACAAGATTTGTGATAGTTTTGTAGGTGGTGTTATTTTAACAGATTTTTTGAGTTTAACTGGTTTTGGTTGCTGTTTGCCTTTTTCGGTTTGTTTAACAAGATTTTGGGCATAAGCAAGCAATTCTGCAGGAGACATTTTTTCAAGCTGTTTTCCAGACAATTTTTTAACCATTTTATATATATACTATATTTAGATAATATTTTTTTAAATACCCTTTTTATACTCAAATAAGCGCCGTATATTAAAAAGTTATCATGCTCCAAAATGAAGCGAAAAAACTGTACTAAAATTTTATATTTCAAATTGGATATATGTTTTTGTGTTTTTACATGTCGGCTTTTATAGCCAGTTTTTATATCTTGATTACATACATTACAATGATATGGTTTGTGTTGATATTTAAGAGCACGTTGTTTACCTTTTTGAGTTTGCTCATATTTTTTTTGAACTTCTCGAAATATTAATTTACCACGATCAGTTTGAATGTATTTATAATGAGATTCTTTTTGTCGTTCTTTTAATGTTTTATCATGTGGTAGGGGAAGAAATCCTTTAATACCATTAATATTAACTCCTGGCATATATACTATATTTAGATAAAAATATTTTTAAATGCTTATGAATCAGACCAAGAAGATTGTGAAGAAAGACTACTATCATCAATAAAAGAAGACTCATAGCTATCATTCCATGTTTCAAGTGACTGACTACCATACGAATCTTGAGACCCTAATGATTGACTATAATCAGAAGAATCTTGGCTTGACTGAGAAGAATCACTAAAACTTTCGTAAGAACTCATATAATATAAGATTATATAAAAATTTCACCATAATAGACGAATAGACCAAAAATTGCTGCTATATCGATTTGCAGATGAAAGGTATCCATGTTTATCTTTTATACCGCTCATTCTTGTTAAAAATTTAAAATCCGAATAAAAAATTAACAAAACTGGTAGCCACCAGACCTTCTCAGGAGGACTCCCCCATTTTCCCATCCCTACCTCCCATCCCCCATTTCCCCTCAGTCCCTCCTGAGAAGGTTTTATTCTTATTACCCATAGGCCGGCATTTACAGGGCTTTTCCAAATTTCATTTCATTTTATTTTAGTTTTTCCCTCTCGAGTTTAGGGGCGAACCAGCACTCCTATGCACCTCGCTCTGCCTTTTGGGCATCCTCTTACGAGTGGTCCTCAGTGCAATTATAGCTCTACTCAACGCCCTGGACATCGTCTACAAGGGAGTTTCCCCATTTTCCCATATATTCCCATCCAAGTTAATGATGAAGCCGCGGGGTTTTTACCTCATCATTAACAAGGGTATCCGGTTACCAGTATTAGCCGAAAGGCCCCGCGTTTTTCCAATCAGGTAATACTTTCACCAAGATACACTCTAGTACTATTTCAAACTAGCCTTATATATGAGTCCAATTCAATATTCTCAAAAATGTGGGATGTAATTTGTGTCCTCCTCCAATTGGGTTTTTCCCTCTGGTAATACGCAGTCTCAGTGGGGGCAAATATTGTATAAAAATCTAAAGATAGTATATAGAAATGTGTAGTGAAGAAGTTCACGAGTTATTGATCCAGGAAAGTCATATTAGTTGTATCTTTTGTAATAAACAGATCCTGGACCCTGGTAAGCCCAAGCGATATTTTTGTTGCGATTCTATGAAACTGATCAAAGACGGTTTTATCGTGTGTAAGAATTGTGGCCAAGTGCATGATTATTTAACAGCAGACGAGTATGTAGATTTTTATGAGAATAGACACAGGATAAAAAGAAAGTCTGTATACCACAGAAAATATCATATTTTGAATGTCATCAATGATATTGCAGACCATGATAATATACAAGTTGGTTATTATAATAGGGAGAAGATTCTGAGAATATTTCGGTTGATTGACCAAGTTATACCGCAAGTCAATAATTGTCGCAGAAGACGGCTTATTAGTGTGAATTTTATTATAAAACAACTTTTTGATATTTTAGGAGTAGAATATAAGATTATTCCTATTACTCAGTCAAAAAATACACTATGATATTATGAAAATTGGTGGAAGAGAGTTTATTCCTTAATCAAGGCTGATATTAGCCGTCTGGTTTCTCAGAATTCGGACCGGAAGTAGGGAAAGCCCCCTATGACTCATTGATCGAGAGACCCTGGGAAGAGTTTGTACTTCGGGTTAACTTACATGGAGTACCATCCAGACTAAAACGTCCGCCATTTTGTTTTTATCGACAAAGAACATTTATTCAGTTTTTGCTGGATGGGGGAGGAACTTTTTAGCGTACTGCTTTTCGAATCTTGTTACTAATGGAGCAAAGTCCACGATCGTATCATCTAATATATTTAGTTCCTTTAGAAAATCGTTTTTGTCAAATGGCCCCCCTCGCAAAGCAGTACGGAGGTCAAGTAATATTTTCTGGTAAGTTGAAAAAGCAAACTTTGACATCTCTATTTTTCGTTTATAGTTTTTCGTGTCAGAAAGCGTTTTAAGAACTAAACCAACGCCTGATATGCTTCCTAGAATGGCCGGGTTGGCCGTCAAACCACCAGCAACAGCTCCAATCACTATCAATCCAGTGGAGGATATATTTATGGCCAGGTTTAGTTTCTTAAAGTGTTTGAAGGCCTGAGTTTCTTAAAGTGTTTGAAGGCCTGTCGGTGACACCAATATTTATAATGATAATACTTATACAGTTCTTTGATTTCCTGTATCTCTTCTTTTGTTTTGCTTTTATCTATATGATTAAACTTAAATATGTTTTCTTTTTGACTCATTATATTTTTAGTTTAGATAAATTACGGAACATAAGAACCGTTTAGTTTTTCTTGCAACAAAATTCTATGAAATTCTAAAGAATCGAAGTCATGAAAGTTTGGAGTGTACATTACTCTATAGATCGCTGTATCTTCTGAGAATATTCTGAATATGTAGTTACTTTGAGATGTTAAAGTTGTACTTAGTGTTAATGTTGCACTGTGATTACTAATTGATGCCTTTGCTGCCAAGTCAACCCCTGTACCTTTCTTAGTCAACCAAAACACAACACGTTTACCATTGAAACTGTTTAGTAATGTGATAGAAGTTTCGTTAGTTGACCCATGACCATTAGTTTGCAGTTTTAATTTCTTTGTTGTTTTGTCATAAATCAAATATGGTCTTTCATAAGCTCCATCACTCATCAATGTTTTAATAGTAAATGATCGGTTCAGCCACAGCTGCATAACAGCACAAAGAGTAAAGCTCCTTTACTGAATAATTTCAAACTTGATGTGGTATTTATTATTCTCAATCCGCCCTCCCAAATATTGGCAATATCCGTTCTAGGAAAATAAATATTAGGTTGAATGCCTGAAACCATGATACCTGATACTCCTATTGTTATTTTATAGTTACTAGCATCGCTTAAATCATAAAATTCCTCAAATATTTTCCTGTACACATTATTTGTTGTATAAGGGCTCAATTTCGTATCCAAATCTTTGACCATCTTTACCGTCGCCGCCGAATTATTTTTAGTGCTATCTGGCGCAATGTTTAATATTTTCTTTCTGTTCATATCCAGATCAACATTGTAAACAACTTCAGTCGGCTTAATATCAAAAGCTGTATGGTAATCATAAGTTTTGTTTGGATCTAAATCCATTGTTTCGCCAAGAATACCGTAAGCTATTAGGTAATATTTATTGAAATTAGTTGGATATGTGTTCAAGTCAATTCCTGACTGAGCCATAACATCCTGGATATGTAAGAAATAAGGGGTGGAGGATACTGTCTTACTAAATGTCACCAGGAGTTTATGATAGTACATATATTCAACTTGATTGGAAGATGTTCTATACTCATGTGACTACTTATTGACATGCCAATTTTTTACAGTCCCCCCTGGCTGGTTGTTGTATCAACAGTAATTACAGATTTGTGCCATAATTTATAGTCAGTAGTAAGGATTTCCAAACAAAGGGTATATTCTTTGTCCTTTTGAAGGCGATAGCATTGGATAGCTAATCGCCATTTATAACCACCCTCTGAATTCTTCTTAATGGATGCGAAAATCACCTTTTTATTGTATGTGTGGTAGTTGCCTGATGTTGCATTCAAATCACCAATGCTGTTTAGGGCAATACTGTCAGTTAGTAAATCAGTCCATTGTAAAAGACCATTTGTAGGGTCCATGAGTTATGCAAATCTGTTCGTATGATCAGATGGCTTTATCAAATGTTTATTCAATGTTCTCAGATTAACCCCATCAGTAGCATCAGTTGGGTCAGCTAGATTGGTTATTTTATTATTTCCCATTTTCAAATCACCAGTCATAGAATTAATGCCAGTTCTCTGTAAAAAATTATTTTTAGACCACCCTAAAGTAGCAGCTCCACTAGAATATTATGTCTGATTCTAGACCCGGGTATGGAATATTTATTAAAGAACTCAAAGTCTACTGCATCTCCATTAGCTGTTGCTGTTGCAAGATGAGTAATTTTATTATTAGACATATTTAGTGGTCCAGCCATTACTCCACTGGACTTATCCAGGAATTTATTTTCTGCCCAAAATTTTTGTAGCTGGTTGATTATCGCCATCTGGTTGTGCTACATTGTATATCCTGTTACTATTCATATCCAAATTGCCGGTCATTAATGCACCAGAAAGTGATAGTTTAGTATACGTATCAAGTTGATTTTTAGTTACGGCATCATTGGAAGCAGTTCCTTTAGCAACACTTGTGAGCTTTTTGTTTGTCATATCATAATTCCCCCTTGATGTGAGATTAAATCCAACACCTTTTGGTCCTTGATCACCTTTTAGACCTTGGTTACCCTGATCACCTTTGGGTCCTTGAATACCCTGATCACCTTTGGGTCCTTGGTTACCCTGATCACCTTTGGGTCCTTAAATACCCTGATCACCTTTTGGACCTTGGTTACCCCGAGCACCAGCGGGGCCAGGTGGGCCAGGAGGTCCTTGAGGGCCAGTAATACGGCGTTTTTCTTTCGTATATGATTGATTATAATTAGGTTGTTTGTTAAAAATTCCCATTTTATAATAGTATATTAGATATTTCCATAAAAGTTTCTCTTGACAGTCTTCATTGGTTTATCCACATATAGGAATGAGTAGGGTTGTTTTGTTGCTTTAATATACTGATCCTTTGTTACATTCAGCTCTCTAGAGATCATATTTCTCTCATTACTGCTAGGGAAATCATAAACAATATAATGACTGCAGTTTAGTCTGATATCTTTTGGAGTTTTATAAAATGATTGTGAAAGGTAAATAACACTGCAGTTCTTATGACGGCCTTGAATAAAATAATCGATAAGCGGCTTTTGGTTCTTATCACAAATGAAGTCATCAAATATTACAATTTTCTGGGCATCACTTTCCAGACTATTGACAGGTTTAATGTCATCATTATTGCAGTGCATTATGTCATATCCAACCTGGCTACTAATGTCATTCATTGTTTCTATCATGTGTCTGTATTTTTCCTGTTCCAGATTTTTGCCATATAAATGGATCTGGTCATAGTAGACTAATGGTTTCATAAGGATGTGGTAAAGTAGATTTGTTTTGCCTGTATTTGAACCGCCGCAAATTAGCATTCTAAAATTGGACTTGGGCATATACATGTACAGCTGTTTGAAGTTTGTATTTTCATCTTAATTGAAATCATAATTTGGAATATCCATATAATATTATGTTAGATAAATTGAGATAAGTTCAGATAAGTTTTATATAACACAATAGTATAATGGATATAAAAAGATTCAAGAGACTCAGTATTCCTAAAATTGAAGCACGAAAAATGACTGAAGTTGTTAGGGATGTTATAAAAGAAGTTGAAACTAGAGATCAAGATTTATATGAAAAGGTGGCTAAAGATCTAAAACCTCTAACAGAAAAGTTTGATAAGGAAATTGAGGAAATCAGTAAATTGAGAGAAGATGTTAATAAACAAGTTATCGCCTATGGTGAACAAGTTCAAAGATTAGCATTACCAAGCCCAAGTGGTGAGGTGGTACCCAAAATGATAGCTGATATGAATAAAGGATTTACTCAAGAAGAATTGGCATTCATACAAAACCAGCAATTGCCATTACCGGCTGACATCTTTTTGCAAACCTTAAAACAGCCAAATTATGCGAAACAAATTCTGAATAAATCCGGTGAAACAAATAAGAAATTGGGTCAGAAAAAAGCCCATTTGAGCACAACAAAAGCTAACAGAAAGAAAAATAAGGATGAAATTGCCGAGTATACTGAAGGAATTGATATCATAAGAAAATACAGACAACGAATTGGTATTGTAGAGGAAGGCGCAAAAACTCTAAAGGTTGGGAAAGGTATTTACACACAGAAGAAGAGAAATGCTTATAAGATTAACCCTAATACTGGTGTTTATGGAAATGTAACAATTGATGTGCCCCAACTTTATGGCCAGCTTAAATTGATTGCTCATAAGGATGGTAAAAAAGTCTATGATAAGCAAGTGGACTTTGATACCCTTGATCTGCTCACAAAGCGGTTCAATAGTAAAAAAAAGTATTCACCATTATCAAAAATGGTATTCGATGACCTGAACAGAATAAGTGATATTCCAATTCACCGAACAAGTAATAAATACAAAAAAATCGGTTCAGGGGTTGTTTATTATAATAATCCAGCTGACCTACTGGACAGATTGGAATTATTAGGTGAATTCATATTGGCCGGAAAAATGGTATGAAAAATGAATTTTCCAAAATTGCCCACACACTGAACAAATTAGGTGTTCTAAATAATAACCAGCTTAATAGTCTGTTGAAGGAATATGTAATCTAATAATATAAATGCAAGAAAGAGCAATCCATATATCATCTGTTAATAGACAGAAAATCGGACAGAATAAAGCAGAAGATTTCATAATCAAATTTGATCCAGTCTTAAAACTCCAAAGTAATATGACACATGAAATAGCCTTGTATAAGGCCACAATGACTTACAGTTGGCACAATATCTCAGATCAGTATAAAAATAACCAAATAAAATACTCACCTGGTGGTGGAACATCATGGGAAACCGTCAAATTTGTTGATGGAATGTACACTTATTCAGATCTAAATGACTATCTCCATCAGTACATGAAAAAGAAAGGCCATAAAACTATTGATGCAAAAAAGGATGATGTATACTACAGTAACCTAACATTTGTATTATCGACATACAAGATTCTCATTAAGATCGACAATAATTACCAACTGGATCTGAGAAATAGTAAATTTGGCGAGTTAATTGGATTTACAGAAAAGATTGTAAAGAAAACAGATTATGGGGATGGTGATCTGCCTAATATCACAAATTCCATTGATATGATCTACATCAATACCGATGCTATTACGAACAGCATATTGAATGGTGTTAATACTAATACGTTAGCCGTCATTCCAACTGACAATTTGACAAGAAGCTTTCCATTCACATTTGAACCCAGAAGACTATTATATAATGAAGTTTCCCAACTTAATATTTCACAAATGAGGTTTTATATCACAGTCTCACTGGGGCGACCAATTGGACTAAATAAGATTGACTGGTTTATGACATTGATACTGCGATCCAAACCAGCATAATATCTAACCTAATAATATACAATGAGACAATCAGAATTTAAGAGACGTTATGATGTTAAAACAGGGAGATATGTTAAGAAGCATATTTATGGAGAAGGTGTTACCGATGTTTTCAAAACGATCGGTAGAAAGCTATTTGGAAAGACGATGAAAGAGGCTGCTAAAACGGCAACAAAAAAGGCCATTCAAAAAGCTGCTACCAAAACTGGCGAATATGCTGGCGAAAAAGCAGGTGATAAAATTGTTCAATTATTAAGCAAAAAGAATAAAAAGACACCGGTAACAGCATCACCAGTAGCAGCGTTACCAATAGAAAATCCACTAAAGGAACTCACCGATTACGAGATTAATGAACGAATAAATCAATTACTATCTGGAGGCCAGATGAGACGATTTATCTATTAGGTCATATGAAAGATTTATGTAATCTATTATTATATGAAATCAGTTAGAGATCCAAACTATGTTGAACGATATAAAGATGTTATTTTTGACCTAGAAACAGCACTAAATACAACTGTCGCCAATAATGCTCATCAGAAGAAAGATGGCTATAGGTTTGTTGTTGATAACAGTGGTGAGGTTACACCATTTGACTGGTATAATCCTCGTATTAGTCTTGATTTTAAAGTAGTCTTGCTGGCTAATGGAGGTAACATTGCAGTAGCAGATCATAATGGTATTGTGAACGGGTCGTTCTCATTCTTGAAACATTTTGATATTAAGCTCAATGGTAAGAAAGTGTATGATTGTAATGACGCGAATCACGCGGTAAATATTAAGAATTTGCTTGAGTACAGTCCCGCTTGCGCCGAACAAACCGCCAGCAATGAGTTTTTCTATCTTGGTACAACAAGACACCCAGAGGAAACAAGGTTCACTAAAAGACGAGTAACTCATAGAAGAAATGCTGCCAATAACGCCGATGATGCAGGATTAATGTTGGATGATGTAATAACTAATTATAATAAAGGTTTTGCTCTTCGGAAAGCAATCTTAGGTGTCTCATCTACAGTAAATACGGAAATACCACTGAACAGATACTCATTCTTTGAAATGTTAGAAGATGAGCTGTTACCTAATACGAGAGTTGAGATGAATTTTGAGATTGAGTCCGATGGTAATCTAATTTGGCAAGCCTGGGCTAATTGCAGGGTGGTTATCACCAGAATGCAATTGTATGTACCACGGATAACCTTTAACAGTGAAGGCCAATCATCCTGCATGAGGCAATACCTTAAAAATCATAAGTGGACTTATTTGAGAGAGAATATTGAAAGATCAAAAAGTAGCCAGCAGAGAGCTGGGCATTTCAGAATTTCTTCTGGTATTTCGAAACCCCGACGCGTGTTTGTGTTTATAATCAATGATGCGAATATCGATGCCCAGACAGCTAATCCATTCTTGTACAATACATTCTCTGTATCAACTGACCCAAGAACCTTATCCAATTGTCACCTGGAAGTCGGAAACGGAAACGAGTATCCCGAAATACATTACACACCAAGTACTGATATGACTAGAGTCTTCAGGGATGTTCTGAAATATGTTCACAAAAATAATGAATACGGTGAAGGGTCATTACTCAATAAATCTAATTTTAGTAACCTGTTTCCATTCTTATATTTCGACCTAAGAAAACAAAAAATGGACATTAAGGATGGCACCACAAAACGGACATTTAAATATGAGCTATCTGGAACAACGACAACAGCCTACTCAATTTACGCATTAACATTATATGAGCAAGATGTTGAGCTAATACAGAAAGATGGCAAAATAATACTCAGATCGTAAATTGAATATGGTTAAAATTATGTAACGTATATTATATATAAGTAATGACGAAATATTATCCTTACGGTGTGTCACTTAGTAAAGGACAATTGGAAAAGCTTTCGAGAGCTTATAATAATAACTCAGCAATAACCATCAGATTAGCCAGAAATGAGTTATCCGGTCCACACGAATTAATGCTCACAAAAACTCAGATCAATAAGCTGAGAAAAGCAATGAGTCAGGGTACAGGATCGGATATCAAAATATCAAAGACACAAATCAGAAAGGCTGTTAGACAGGGTGGTAGTTTGTGGGGATCATTAACCAATTTAGGAAGCAAGTTATTACCTATGGCAATGCCCCTAGCCAAAAAAGCTATCGCACCGCTTGCAACAGGAGCGTTATCAGGATTGGCCAGTTTAGGTGTGGATAAAATATTCGGGAAAGGTCAACAAGGAGGTTTTCTTATTTCACAGGAAAAAATAGCACAATTGATTGCGTACAAACATTTACTATCCACAGGCCAGAAAAGGGATATTCTCAATGCTCTCCAAACTGGAAACGGATTAGTTATCAGACCGACGAATACACAGCAGGGTGTTTTTTTAGGAACTCTGCTAGCGAGTATAGGAGTCCCCCTGTTACTAAATGCATTGACGAGAAAAGGACTGCAGGCTGACAGAACCGGTTCCGCTAATACAACATCTGTTTATGTTCCCTATACAGCTAATGGTCATGGAATGTATAATCCGTATCCTTATATGTCACCACCCTTCTTTGGAACATGGGAAAATCCAGTTGGTATGGGAGTAAAAAAAAAAGAAAGGGAAAGGGACTGCTGCTCGGAAAAAACAGCCCATTCAATTCAATCCCAATTCTAGGAACAATACTATAAAATTCATCAACAAACCGTTATCGAATATTGATCTGTTACAATGGGTCAAACAATTAGGAATAAAATATTTTAGGAGTATTTACAGCCGTGATAATTTACCAGACAAAATACACAAATTGGAAACAGGAATAATTAATTTAGATGATTCAATGGGCGGGGGCAGTCATTGGATTTGTTATAGAAACGTGGATAAACAATATTGCGAGTATTTTGATCCGTTTGGATTGATCATGCCCAATGAAATCAAAAATTATCTGAAAACAAGCGGTAAAAAAATGGTGTACTCATCAGATGAAATACAAGAAAGAGAGTGTTTTATGTGGTTATTGGTGCTTATATTATCTTTTAGAGAGACAGAAGGGGAAATCATTATTAGACGTTATACACAACCCCAAATTCAGTTTTACAAATCAAATGATAAATCACCAATTTCTGATAAACTATTTTATGTAACATAAATATATAATAATGGTGAAATCTTATTGTGTTAAACAGGAGAAGCAAACAGAATGTGTAGAACCTTCGGGTTATAAAACTGCCAAAAATGGTAGACTTATGTTTTGGTGCACTTGTGCTGAATGCGGAATAAAAAAGTTTAAGTTTGTCAAGAAGGGAAACTAATTGGGCCCTCTCAAGCAGGGGGCGATTTATTTGACACTGCTGTAAGAACCGCTACTGATCTATTTGTACATCATGCCCTACCATATATGGCCAAAAAGACCGTTGAGATGGGCAGACATTACGGGTCAGAAGCATTACGTAATAAAAAGTTACAGAAAAAAGCTATAGATTATGCTCTAGATAAATTGAATCCAATGATTCAGAATGTCGGTTCACAAGCTCTTGACCAATTATCAACCAAAATACGACCAAAGAAAAACTACAAAACAAACAGAAAAGATCTTGATGGAGGTGCTATAGATATCCACTAGCAGATTGGTAAATTACCAAAACCAGCAGGTGGATGGACTTTACCAGGAAATCGGTATACAGGCCCTTACAACGATCTCGAAAATCAAGTCAGATACAATCCAGAAACTGGTGAAATATTATAAATTTATGATCCGCCAACTGGAAAGACAGATGCTGTAGCCATGCAACATGATGTCGATTACAGTGTTTGTGGTGATAACCGAAAGTGCAAAAATAAAGCTGACCGTAAAATGGTAAAATCGTTAGACGCCATTCCCTATAATGAACGACAGTGGGGACACTGGTTAGCTAGAAATCTAATAAACACAAAACAGAAACTTGGTCTTCGTTTAAACTAGAAAAGCCGTCGAGTAACACTTGGCAACAACAATTAGCGGACGAATTACATAAACCAATAAAACGCAACTTTACTCGGCGGCGTGTTATTACAACCGGTATTGACAAAATTTGGTGCTCAGATCTGGTTGAGATGCAACAGTTCAACAAATGGAACAAGGGTTATAGATATCTTCTCATGGTTCTAGATCTATTCTCCAAGTATGGCTGGATTGTCCCACTGAAGGATAAGAAAGGGGAAACTGTCACAGAAGCATTCAAAACCATCTTTAAAGAGGGCCGTAAACCACAATATCTTTGGACTGATAAGGGGAAAGAATATTACAACAAAAATATGAAAGAACTGTTAGAAAAGAATAACATAACACTATACTCAACCGAAAATGAGGAAACATCTAATGTATGTGAAAGATGGAACCGTACAATTAAAACCAAAATGTGGAAGCAATTTACTGTCCAGGGTAATACCCAACATCTTGACATACTACCAAAAATACTGAAGCAATATAACAACACCAAACATAGTTCCATTAAAATGACACCTGTAGAAGTTAGTAAGAAGAAGAATGAAAGTACTGTGTATAACAATCTATATGGTGATATGAAGCAATTGTCATCTAAGCCAAAATTCAAGATTGGTGATAAAGTTAGGATAAGTAAGTACAAACCCAATCACGTACAGATTAAAAGATCTCAATAATGAGGAAATACAAGGCAGCTTTTATGAACCAGAATTACTACCAGCAAAACAGGATGTATTTCGCATTGAAAAGGTCATTCGGAGGGATTATAAGAAGAAACAAGCTCTTGTAAAATGGTTAGGCTATAGTGACGACTTTAATAGTTGGATTCCACTAAGCAACCTACAAGATTTATCTAACTAATAGTATATATGGACGATCATATAAGAAAGCTTGATACTAAAATCCAGAGTAAGGAATCCGAACTTAATGCACTATTCACTAAAATCCAAAAATTGGAAGAAGAAATTGCGACATTATACCACAAGAAATTAATCTCCAAAAAACTGGAATCAGCTGAGATGACATTAACAGGCGTTTTAGGTGCAATCTTTGAAACAGAGGAAGAGGAGGAAAATGAGTAAACTATTGTCACAAACTAAAAATTTAATACACCTTTTTTACATTCCATAATTATATACATAATATATATATGGAAGATTTTATCCGTCTTTTAGCCAAACAACAATCTCTATCAGGAGGCACTAGTTTAATATCTATGTATATTCCTCCAAATGGTAGAGTAAGCCTTAGTGAACAAAAGTTGACCAATGAAATGGGACTTGTCTCAAATATTAAGTCAAAAGTCGTACAAAAACACACAAAAACCGCTCTAAAATCAGCATTATAGCAACTAAACCAGCTAAAAGAACCAAGAATTTCATGCCGTGGGTTGTTACTACTATCTGGCATCATAAAAAATACTTGTGAAGGATACAAAGGATCAGTGCTCATTGAGCCTGAGCAAGCAATAGAAAAAGCTGATTATAAATGTGGTAAGAGCTTTTATTTAGATCCTATTTTAGATACTTATAAAAAGAAAATAATCGAAGATCCTCTTGTGGATAAAATATTGGAAATGATTCAAAAAGCAGAAACAGACAAAATAGATTTTGGACTAAAAAAATAACCAATAATCATTCTCATGTTGTATTCACAAATGAGGATAAATATCAAAACTATCAGCCTGACTCAAAAACCAAAATAATATTTAGTCGTAAGCTATTTCAGTATGGTGATATGGTTGGACTTAGATATTATTAGACAATAGATTGGGAGTAAAAAGGAGGGATAGAAGCGAAATGCATAGTCTATTTCTCAGATCAATGTAGATTATTATGTAAAAAAACAAAGGATCACGGTCGTTTTTTCACGAAATGCCCTGTATATGCACTTTTTCGAAATCGGGTCTGTATACCCTTTTTCCATTTTGGAGCTTTTAAAATTACCAAAAATTGCCCAAATCTCGACCCCTGTTCGGCTCTATTGTGCTTTTTTAGTGGCGTGAAAAACGGCCGTGATCCATGCCGTAGTGATGTGTTCGAATCCAAAAGTGGACGCAGGGGGACAGCACCCGATCACTGGTGATCGCTATGAAGGTTCAAACCCGAATTATTTCTTTTCTCTTGGTGTTTAGTTATATAGCTACCCTCGAATCTGGGTGAGAGTGGGCACGAGAAAATAAAATAATAGTTCCCATTCCTCCTCGGTTAATCCTAGCTTATCCGCGAAGTCAAAAACACCACAAATCGTCCCCAGTTTACTTTTGAAAAGACCTCAGAGTGGAGTTCTTTCAACTTTTCTAGACTCGAACCCGGTAGATCTTTAAATTTTTGTTTAAGCTTCTCTATCTCACTTGAATACACTTTCAGTGTTTTGGCTTGTGCGCGATTCAGAGAAAAGTCAACTCGCGGCAAAGACAGAGGAAAACCCCATCACAAACAGACACCGACTCAAAATTTAGTCATATTTCCATCTCGGATCCATGATCACAACTGACTAATTCAACTGTATGCACTCTCATTAAATTATTTCAAAGAAAAATTGATTTAGGTTCAGCCTCTTTGTCATACACACGAATCGCATTGGTATCTCCGATAACTCGTGTACTTGAGTTAAATGATTTGCTAATCGAACTAAAACTACCGGTATCAGGCAATGACGACAGACACGCTTACCCATGATGTTCACGGTACGAAGGTTCGATATCAACTGAATAAAACCGCAATGACACGAAGTTTATGACTATGGAGAACTGACCACAGGGGGCCACAAGGGCCTTGTATATCACTGTGTTTTTCCTTTACGAGGGTGATTGAATCGCGCGCGGCTAGACAGACAACAAACCGTGTTTAGTATATTAAACCATATTTATTTACAAACTATGAACAAGTGACATTTTTTTACAGATAAAGGAAAACTCTTTATATACAATGCGATAAAGATGAAAAGTCGACTCGAAGCAAAGACAGAGAAAGCCCCATCTTGACAAAGACGGAGACAAACACTCACCGACTCAAAATTTTAGTCATCATGAAGAAATTTTATTACTTTTAGAAACAAAGCTTATTTTGAATGTCATTAATTATCATGTCAAGGTCCATTGGTGTTCTTCTTTTCTCACCACTCTGTTAGGGCATTCTATTGTTTCTTGTTGATCACTGAAATCCTTCCATTTGAGCCTATTTGGTCGGTAGTATAGATCGTATAAAATACGGCTTTGAAGATCATCACCCTGCTGGACAACATCAAGTTCCAGAGAATCGAGGTAAATACTCGTCCACGACAATATTTGGCAGTACGCTTCCCATGATTTATCTAGTTTGAGGCCGACAGTACTGCATTACTTTCGGTAGCGTTCAGCATAGAATTCAGGTCAATTTGTTCCACCACTTCATCGTGGTAATACATCCATGCGTCATCATTATCCATCACGAGGCAAGAATGTTGGTTTTGACTTGGGTGTTGAATAACACAACCGTCGCAGTGATTCAGCTTTTCTTGTTGGATGAGTTTGTCAACCAAAGCCGCATAAGTCAGTTAGAATACATGTCCAATAAAACTGTCTATCCTTTGACGCTGGACAATATTTCAAAGAATATTGGTGATAGTTAAGACTTTTTTCCGAGCAAACTGAACTTTTAAAAATGAAATCATGATTGAACGGAGAGCGCGTTTGTATGTTGAACACATAATAGATTGTTCACTATCCAGTCAGGGTTAAAAGAGCCCTCTTTTTCTGAATCGTCTTGTTGTTTTTGCGACAGGTATTTCAAAGGTTTGTCGATAGACAGAGAATTACAATTTCGCAAAGAAATACAACATGTTCTGGATGATTGAGAAACAACATTCCTTGACTTTTTTCGAAGTGGGAACTCGATGTCTTAATCGCTTATTTTTTAAAAAAGACAAAAGCTAAACGGCTAACTCTTAATTGCATTTTTTTACACAATACCTGGTCTTAAGTTAAAGATTTTTGCATAATAAACCCGCGGCGTGTTTGTCCAAAGACAACTATGGCTGAGAAATAGTTCTCTTCTGGTGGTCAGTTTTCCAACAAACTACAGCTACAACGGATTGCATTTCAAAAAGTATGGTGTGAGGAAATGACGGAGAAGCAGATTATGAACCCCACGTAGATCAGCAGAACTGCCATTATTACGCAATATCTACGATTATCCTGATGCCTTATTGGGAATGAACAATTTGTTCAAGCGAAGATTACAACAAAATATGTTATTTATCTCATCTGAAAAAGGACCTACCTACGAACCAAGATCTAAGTTACAGAGACAATTTGGTAGACTACACGTTAAGTGATGATGTAACCATTAGCCATTACCTTATTATTATTTCTTGTCTGCAATGATATACTCTTTGAGGTGAATAAAATAATTTGCGATGAAATACTGTGTTGTGTCACTGCTGGTCAGCTGGGGTCTGTTATTTTTATAATGATGTCAATGCAATTGACTAGCTATACTACTGGGTACCTTTTGTTAAAAATAGTTTATATAAGGGTAAGGGACTGGACCTC
>NC_133210.1:8156730-8236730 GCF_958299795.1 Porites lutea
TCCTCCAGCTGCTGAACATTGTTTACAGCGAAATATGAAAGAAAATTCACGAAGAGGACTTAAAACAAACACGAAGAGATCGGCCTGTTTGCAAGAAAAAGCTTGGAAACTATAACAAATGTGACTGTTCTTATTTCTTCCCGTTTCAATGGCCCAAAATGATTATTACTGTTTTGGTTACATGGATGATAGTAGACTGCAATTTGGCTGTCAGAGTTGTTCTGTCGTTTTAGTTGTGCGCTGTAAATCAATTCAAAAATGCCCGATTTTTTGCTCGTTTGCAGACACTGAGTTTAGGTCAGATAAAATAAGAAAATTTTAGTCTTGTCCGTGGCTGCTTAACAAATCTTATGGTTTTAGAAAGTAGTTCTGTGATGTGTTGTATCGCATGCAAAAAATAAACTTCGCATGTTAAATTTTGCGGGTTCTGTGAGTTTCAGAAAATGGTGAAAATTTGCTTATAAAAATGGCCTCCGAGGGGTCGAATAAAGTGATGCTCGTATCTCTAATACAAGGGCAGTGAAGAACCTATGTTTGGTATATTTGTCCATTACTTTTGACATTTTTAACATTTTGCCCGGTTTTCTCTGACAACCACTCTTAACTCGGTCAGTGGCCAGTTTGAAACTTAAGCTTAGCAGCGGCTACAAAGCAGTGGACTGCTCCAGAACTAATAAAAATGCGGAGTGGCGCAGTGGTGAGAGCACTCGCCTCCCACCAATGTAGTCCGGGTTGGCATTCTGGCGTCGACGCCATACATGTATGTGGGTTGAGTTTGTTGTTGGTTCTCATCCTTGCTCCGAGAGGTTTTTCTCCATGTATTTCGGTTTTCCCTCTCCTCAAAAATAAACACTTCCAAATTCTATTTCGATCTGGAACGCACGGACACGTTTCGACGACTTCTTGAGAACTCCTAAATGCTCCGTGGGTATAAAAATGTCAAGTTACAATATTTTTACCGGTGCCTAATTTGTACCCGAGCTCGTCCTTAATTGTACCCGGGCACCAGCACCGTGCACGAATTCCAGCGTGGGTACTTGAAAAAACGGATGTGTTCACATGGCCCCCACTTATTTGGCTCCTTAGCCAATGCCTTAAAAAAAAATTTCATTTCATGCTCTAGGTAACTATGTTTATTCTGCATTGATCGATGTGAAACGCAATTTCGAACAAAATATTCCATTTAAATGGTTCGTTTCTTTAGTTTGCTTTACTTGAAAATCGATTTAGAGGGACACAGTCAGCTATGGGACCGCGCTGACCTGGACACTAGTTTTGCAAGTTTGAATGAGCGTTTATCTCAACCTGAAATTAAATGTACGCGTCGGATACATCTAGAAATCCGCTCAGTCTTGCCTACTGTTTTATTCGATCCTCGATCTTTTACTGAAAACCTCTTTTTTTTTTACTCATCCTTTTGTAATATTTTATCATATTTGGTTAAAAACAGTATCGAAAGGAACATGAACACGCGTAGGCGCCGGGCGGGAGGAATCGCCTTCGTTTACCAAAATAACGAGAGAAATGAATCAAATACACTGGCGAGCAAATAATCATTTTATATATTTGGAAAATTGATGTAAGTAGTTACGTGTACGTGGAAAATCAATCTTTCTCGGCCTTGAATCTTCGACAATGATTCAGACTTGGCGTAATTTCTCACCTCTACTAACGTTCGAAAGTATTCGTCGATGTCTGGACAAATCCATCGGTGAATTCTCAATGGTACATATAAAAAAAAATGACTGCTCTGATATGGCTTAGGGTCTATAATCACGATTTCGGCTTGAAACTAGTTCAACTCTACCATGGTTTGCTTAGAGTATTCCGGATAGGCTTCTCACTTCTGTTTCATGCGCGTCTTCTAACATGCAAATCAGCTAGGAAATGGCATCTAATGCGCATCTGCATCAGCTGACTGTGTTCCTTTAAGAACTCGCTTCGCTCTGCAATTCTATTTTGCAAACAAAGTAACTCAGATTTCATAGTCGGGAGAGCCGTATTCTCGCTAAATCTAAACTGAACCGGGCTGCCTCTCATCCCTCTTCTGTGACAAATTAGAATCTCTTCCTTAGAAGATACAAAGGACGAAACAGCTGAAGACCTTACACAGGCCTGGGAAAGTTACCATTTTACTCTCTGAGTACTCGTTTTTCTGAGATATAATAACATACACGCACGATCGTCGATATTAATGGAATCCCTAGTTCTAGTAGTCAAGAGCGAGACATGCAGTGCTAAAGAGACAATCACGTCCCTATTGACCTTAGGAGATGTACCTGAGTGTAACAGAGTTCTTTATAAAGAATTCAAAAACTGTTTATCAAGGTGTGATTGTGACACGTATTTTTTTTTTTTTTAACTAAAAGAACCCGTTCGTTGACGAATCACTGCTAATTACTCTTTTGACACAACATTTTTGAGCACACGACCTGCTGTTGTTCATCTTCCCTTTGAAAACTGTTTATGGCTTAGGCGATAACTTAGCTTTCTAATAAGTCCTCAACACATCATAGGCAATAGGGAAGAAAATCTAGCTACGAAGACCATACCGACCCGATCTTCAAGGAGCAAAAGCTCTTGAAATGTCAAGAAATACACTTATTTTAATTGGGCCTTTTTATGTTTTCACTCTTCTCAAAATTCAATAATGTTTTTCAATGAACAACCAAATACATAACACTAGGAGCGCTCAATCCTTTTTTTTTTTTTTTTTTTATCGCCATGCAGAACCAATACCAGCACCGTTTACATTCAAGTTCCAAAGTTTTACAACTCTCTGCGTGAATGGATGGATGGATGCATGGATGCATGGATGGATGGAAGGAGGGACGAACAATCGAACGAACGACTGAATGAATGAATGAATCTCTCCTCCCTCGCTTTCTCAGGACCTCTTCAAATTGGGCTTAAATGGGAAAAATGGCTGGCTATGCCCCTGATTTTAAATATGCTTAATTGAGCAAAGTGGAAACCTTTCAAGAGAAATGTAAAGGACTATCGTTGAGGACAAAATTCAGAAATCGTCTGTGCTCAAACAAAAATTTCTAGAGTTTACAAGCGATTGTGCCGAGATATCGCGCAACATACTATACTGGATAAAGCGTAAAGCACTGCAAAACATAATTCTTCCTACTTACCAGGAATAACAGTGTATCTTGCTTTAAATCCACGGGCTGTTATAGAATAATCAGTAACAAAACGTACAATCAAGTTCTCGTGGTAAGAAGAAAAAGTCGAACTGCTGGTGAGTAAACCACATAAACGCCCAGGAAGCACACCACTACCATATATGACAGCATTTTGAATTTGTATGTAGTCGTAGGGACAGTTAGTACCACTTTCTATGTTCATGTCTTGAATGACCAACTTTACGCGATTTCCTGTACTTGCCATGATTTTCCATTTGCAATTGTGGTAATTACCATAATTTCCCGGGTAAGAAGGACTTGTGATGATGCCTGAAGTCCCTGTCAGGATTGCCATATTTGGACACGCCGACGCTTTAAGACAAGAGAATAATAACACGTTTCGCTTTGGAAAAGGTGAAACACTCGCCACGTCAAGCTCGTGGAAAAAAAAGAAAGAGATTTGACTTCCCACAATAGTGATCGGGCGTTTTAATCAGATAGTACTCAATTTATCCTGGTGTTAAAGGAAGTTTGTCTCGAGGATATTGCTGTTTTTAGGAATATTACGTGCTAAAGTCATTACTTAGTACCTATACACTTATAGAAAATGCTCCTTTAGAGTTATGGAGAAGGTCCCAAACAAAATTTATCAGACAGCACTAGCCATAATTATTTTTTGGTAATTTTTTGCATTGAAAAGGCTGGCCATTTTTTCAAGGTTGAATCATCCTTGCCATCCATATTAACAGACGACAGGAAACGGTTTTAATGCCTAAATATAGTCTTATTCTTGGAATTCAATTCATTCGAAAACATGCTTTAGCTTTTTAAAAAAGTAGAAAATAGCGAGACATAGCCCCTTTAAATAACTTGGTACATACCGTAAGAAATACCTCAATGGAATTTCGTCGATTTCCGTGAAAAAAAATTTCCATGGCATTCCATGGGGGATAAGGACATCAATTTCAATGGAATTCAATGGAATTCCACGACATTCCATGGAAAATACTGCATTTAATTCCATTGATCTCCATGGAGTTCCATGAAATTCACAGGAATTAGACCATGGAATTAGAATATCGCATTGAGTTACAGATGTAAATGGAATATATGTATTTACAATTTTCCACAGATTTAGGTGTCACTACAAATTACTGGATAAGGTCACTTTTATTAATTAGAAAACCGCTCAATCTCTTTTGAAAAGTTATAAATACAAATTACTTAAGCTCAATGAAATCAAAACTCACTCACAACAACAAGTTGCTCAAACGTACATCGATAAATTTTTAGTGACTGACAGTTAGTCAGATTACGGACCTGACTCTTGACTGTTACAAGGTGCCTGTACTGAGTCTTTAGACAGCCAAGTCAAAGGAGCAACTCCTCAACCTCCCCACCCATGAAGCTTATGACTAGTCAATCACTTCCCCCAAGCTCTGCTAGTAGTGTTTCGAGCGAAGCCTTCCGGACTATGAAAAGTGCATCAGGAAATCATGAACAGGAGATGAGTGGACCTTCGGGCATGGACGGTAATTGAAGACCGACGCAAAAATAGATAATACAATAAAGAGTCCAGAAAAACGTTAAGACTTATACGGGATAACTCAAAATGAAGTGAATGAAGAGCAAATGAAGACTGAATAAAGAAATGCCAATTGGTCACCTGTTCACCACACTCCATCACTCCGCCATAAATAAACGACAACACAAAACAAGCTAAATTTAACTAAAAGTAGTAATTGTAAAAGAAATAGGGCTGTAATAGGTCTTTCTTTTTTGTCTTTTAGCCATTTGGTAATTCATCATCTTGTGGACAAGGCAGCTACTAGTGCCAGTCCCTCCTGAGTGCTGAATTTTCAAGATGGCGTCGCTTTGTTATTTTCTAGTTTCATCCTATCGTTCAGCACTTTTTGCACTTTAAAAATGTAACCTAGGCATTATTGCGAGCTTTTTGAAATTTCCTCCAGCTGCTGAACATTCTTTACAGCGAAATATGAAAGAAAATTCACGAAGAGGACGTAAAACAAACACGAAGGGATCGGCCTGTTTGCAAGAAAAAGCTTGGAAACTATAACAAATGTGAGTTTTCTAATTTCTTCCAATTTTATACTCGTTTTTAGACTCTGAGTTTAGGTCAGATAAAATAAGAAAATTTTAGTCTTTTCCGTGGCTACTTAACAAATCTTATGGTTTTAGAAAGTAGTTATGTGATGTGTTGTATCGCATGCAAGAAATAAACTCTGCTTGTTAAATTTTTTTTGCGGGTTCTGTGAGTTTCAGAAAATGGTGAAAATTTGCTTATAAAAATGGCGTCCGAGGGGGTTGAATAATTAAAAATGATGCTCGTATCTCTAATACAAGGGCAGTGAAGAACCTATGTTTGGTATATTTGTCCATTACTTTTGACATTTTTAACATTTTGCCCGGTTTTCTCTGACAACCACTCTTAACTCGGTCAGTGGCCAGTTTGAAACTTAAGCTTAGCAGCGGCTACAAAGCAGTGGACTGCTCCAGAACTAACAAAAATGCGGAGTAGCGCAGTGGTGAGAGCGCTCGCCTCCCACCAATGTAGTCCGGGTTGGAATTCTGGCGTCGACGCCATACATGTATGTGGGTTGAGTTTGTTGTTGGTTCTCGTCCTTGCTCCGAGAGGTTTTTCTCCGTGTATTTCAGTTTTCCCTCTCCTCAAAAATAAACACTTCCAAATTCCATTTCGATCTGGAACGTACGGACACGTTTCGACGACTTCTTGAGAACTCCTAAATACTCCGTGGGTAAAGAAATGTCAAGTTGCAATTTTTTTACCGGTGCCTAATTTGAACCCGAGCTCGTCCTTAATTGTACCCGGGCACGGGCACCGTGCCCGAATTCCAGCGTGGGTACTTGAAAAAACGGATGTGTTCACATGGCCACCACTTTTTTTGGCTCCTTAGCCAATGCCTTAAAAAAAATTTCATTTCATGCTCTAGGTTACTATGTTTATTCTGCATTGATCGATGTAAAAGGCAATTTCGAACAAAATATTCCATTTAAATGGTTCGTTTCTTTAGTTTGCTTTACCTGAAAATCGGTTTAACGGGACACAGTCAGCTATGGGACCGCGCTGACTTGGACACTAGTTTTGCAAGTTTGAAAAGCGTTTATCTCAACCTGAAATTAAATGTACACGTCGAATACATCTAGAAATCCGCTCAGTCTTGCCTACTGTTTTATTCGATCCTCGATCTTTTACTGAAAACCTCTTTTTTTACTCATTCTTTTACAATATTTTATCATATTTGGTTAAAAACAGTATCGAAAGGAACATGAACACGCGTAGGCGCCGGGCGGGAGGAATCGCCTTCGTTTACCAAAATAACAAGAGAAATGAATCAATTACACTGGCGAGCAAATAATCATTTGATATATTTGGAAAACCGATGTAAGTAGTTACGTGTACGTGGAAAATCAATCTTTCTCGGCCTTAAACCTTCGACAATGATTCAGACTTCGCGTAATTCTCACCTCTACTAAAGTTCGAAAGTATTCGTCGATGTCTGGACAAATCCATCGGTGAATTCTCAATGGCATATTTAAGCAATAGACCACACTTTCTATGGGTTTACCGGCGTGATAACCCACGCGGGATGTTGGGAGAACACGAGAAAAGCTTGTAAATCACGAGCCGAAGGCGAGTGATTTACAAGCTTTTCGAGTGTTCTCCCAACATCCCGCTTGGGTATCACGCCGGTAAACCCATAGAAAGTGTGGTCTATTGCTTTTATAAAATAACTTTTAATGAAATGGAGTCTTTTAGGTAAAAAAAATGATTTTAGTACCGTGATCAAGTCATGTCTTCTCTCTAAAGTCATCATAAGCCAATCACGACTCACGATTTAATAGCGCTAAACTTTCTCAAAACTCAGTTCAGTCAAACAACAAATAGCAGCACTTCAAAACACGAGTTTTTGCACTCATTACATGATAACTTATGAAAGCTGTTTTACAGGAAAAGTCAACACATATTCATGCGAACGTACAATGAAAGAATACGTTCATGGTTTGTTTACTACAGAAGTAGAAATTGATTGAACACCAGACTGTACGCAGCTGTATTTTGTTGAGTCGATCCGTAAGAATTTCGTGCTTACAGAGGAAACTGGCAGCTATTGTAATGGAGGACTTCATTCACTTTTTACAAGCCGCAGTGGTTTAAGATCTGTTTCCTGGACTTTATTATGATCAAGAAATGCTGCGGTAACGACGTGGCTGCATTTGCGAAGTTGTCGCATGTAACTTTATATGCACGTACAGCGACCGATGGAAATATGTCAGTGGTGGAGAAAGGTTTCTTTGCCGTAGCCACATATTGGCGTTAATATTTGTCGATTTGTGAAGTCAGGTGGTGTGAGGTAGGTCATGGCATCGATATCATCGAATAATTTGTGCAAATGTTGGAATAAACTAGCCTGAAACTCTGACATCTTTCATCATCGTTGGCAGCTTGTTTACAACCTCCAGCGGCCGATTTTGTACCATATCTTGATCAGAGATCTCTTTTTGAAACAATTTCTTTGATTAAGGAATTTAATTTTGAAATAAAATAAATCAAGAATGCTAAAACTATCCGTTTTGTTGCTGGTTGGCACATTGTTAAGTTTTCCTAGAGACTTTGTACACCAGAAATTCACACAGTTGTTGTCTTTCTCTGCGATTTGGCATCGTCGTGAAATGTAAACTGTTTTCCAGCTTTGTACTTTATAACTTCTAAAGCTATGGCAGTAGCGAATTGTGACGCTCAGTAATAAAATGTGAAAACCAACGCTTTTAATATTAAGAAGGGCTGTGTAAGTAACTTGTTCTGTTTTTTAGCCTTTCTAAAATCGTTTGCAGATCAATAGCCGGTTTTGTTTATGGCTCGTGGTCCGGATGCCTTTTTCTATGGGTTTACCGGTATAATAAACCATAGGTTTTTGACCAATCAGATCACGCGTACTATCTCAGTTATTTTATAAATATATATATATATATATATATATATATAAATGAGTGCTCTGATATGGCTTAGGGTCTATAATCACGATTTCGGCTTGTAACTAGTTCAACTCTACCAAGGTTTGCTTAGAGTATTCCGGATAGGTTTCTCACTTCTGTTTCATGCGCCTCTTCTAACATGCAAATCAGCTAAGAAATGGCATCTAATGCGCATCTGCATCAGCTGACTGTGTCCCTTTAAGAACTCGCTTCGTTCTGCAATTCTATTTTGCAAACAGGGTAACTCAAATTTCATAGTCGGAAGAGCCGTATTCTCGCTAAATCTAAACTGAACCGGGCTGCCTCTCATCCCTCTTCTGTGACAAAGTAGAATCTCTTCCTTAGAAGATACAAAGGACGAAACAGTTAAAGACCTTACAAAGACCTGAGAAAGTTGCCATTTTACTCTCTGAGTTCTCGTCTTTCTGAGATATAGTAATATATACGCACGATCGTCGATATTGATGGAATCCCTAGTTCTAGTACACACAAGCGAGACATGCAAGGCTAACTCAGTGCTAAAGAGACAATCACGTCCCTATTGACCTTACGAGATGTACTTGAGTGTAACAGAGTTCTTTATAAAGAATTCAAAAACTGTTTATCAAGGTGTGATTGTGACACGGTTATTTTGTTTTTAACTAAAAGAACCCGTTCGTTGACGAATCACTGCTAATTACTCTTTTGACACAACATTTTTGAGCAAAGGTGACCCGCTGTTGTTCATGTTCCCTCTGAAAACTGTTTTTGGCTTAGGCGATAACTTGGCTTTCTACTAAGTCTTCTACACATCATAGGCAATAGGGAAGAAAATCTAGCTACGAGGCCCATACTGACCCGATCTTCAAGGAGCAAAAGCTCTTGAAATGTCAAGAAATACACTTGTTTTAATTGGGCCTTTTTATGTTTTCACTCTTCTCAAAATTCAATAACGTTTTTTCAATGAACAACCAAATACATAATACTAGAAGTGCTCAATTTTTTTTTTTTTTTAATCGCCATGCAGAACCAATACCAGCACCGTTTACATTCAAGTTTTAAAGTTTTACGACTCTCTGAATGGATGGATGGATGGATGGATGGATGGATGGATGGATGGATGGATGGAAGGAGGGACGAACAAACGAACGAACGACTGAATGACTGGAATGAATCTCTCCTTCCTCGCTTTCTCAGGACCTCTTCAAATTGGGCTTAAATGGGAAAAATGGCTGGCTGTGCCCTGATTTTAAATATGCTTAATTGAGCAAAGTGGAAACCTTTCAAGAAAAATGTAAAGGGCTATCTTTGAGGGCAAAATTCAGAAATCGTCTATTCTCAAGTGTTTACAAGCGACTGTGCCGAGATACCGCGCAACATACTATACTGGATAGAGCGCAAAGCACTGCAAAACATAATTCTTCCTACTTACCAGGAATAACAGTGTATCTTGCTTTAAATCCACGGGCTGTTAGAGAACCATCGGTAACAAAACGTACAATCAAGTTCTCGTGGTAAGAAGAAAAAGTCGAATTGCTGGTGAGTAAACCACATAAACGCCCAGGAAGCACACCACTACCATATATGACAACACCTTGAATTTGTATGTAGTCGTAGGGACAGTTAGTCCCACTTTCTATGTCCATGTCTTGAATGACCAACTTTACGCGATTTCCTGTACTTGCCATGATTTTCCATTTGCAATTGTGGTTATTACCATAATTTCCCGGGTAAGAAGGACTTGTGATGATGCCTGAAGTCCCTGTCAGGATTGCCATATTTGGACATGCTGACGCTTTAAGACAAGAGAATAATAATACGTTTCGCTTTGGAAAAGGTGAAACACTCGCCACGTCAAGCTCGTGGAAAAAAAGAAAGCGATTTGACTTCCCACAATAGTGATCGGGCGTTTTAATCAGATAGTACTCAATTTATCCTGGTGTTAAAGGAAGTTTGTCTCGAGGATATTGCTGTTTTTAGGAATATTACGTGCGAAAGTCATTACTTAGTACCTATACACTTATAGAAAACGCTCCTTTAGAGTTATGGAGAAGGTCCCAAACAAAATTTATCAGACAGCACTAGCCATAATTATTTTTTGGTAATTTTTTGCATTGAAAAGGCTGGCCATTTTTTCAAGGTTGAATCATCCTTGCCATCCATATTAACAGACGACAGGAAACGGTTTTAATGCCTAAATATAGTCTTATTCTTGGAATTCAATTGATTCGAAAACATGCTTTAGCTTTTTAAAAAGGTAGAAAATAGCGTGACATAGCCCCTTTAAATAACTTAGTACATACCGTAAGAAATACCTCAATGGAATTTCGTCGATTTCCGTGAAAAAAAATTTCCATGGCATTCCATGGGGGATAAGGACATCAATTTCAATGGAATTCAATGGAATTCCACGACATTCCATGGAAAATACTGCATTTAATTCCATTGATCTCCATGGAGTTCCATGAAATTCACAGGAATTAGACCATGGAATTAGAATATCGCATTGAGTTACAGATGTAAATGGAATATATGTATTTACAATTTTCCACAGATTTAGGTGTCACTACAAATTACTGGATAAGGTCACTTTTATTAATTAGAAAACCGCTCAATCTCTTTTGAAAAGTTATAAATACAAATTACTTAAGCTCAATGAAATCAAAACTCACTCACAACAACAAGTTGCTCAAACGTACATCGATAAATTTTTAGTGACTGACAGTTAGTCAGATTACGGACCTGACTCTTGACTGTTACAAGGTGCCTGTACTGAGTCTTTAGACAGCCAAGTCCAAGGAGCAACTCCTCAACCTCCCCACCCATGAAGCTTATGACTAGTCAATCACTTCCCCCAAGCTCTGCTAGTAGTGTTTCGAGCGAAGCCTTCCGGACTATGAAAAGTGCATCAGGAAATCATGAACAGGAGATGAGTGGACCTTCGGGCATGGACGGTAATTGAAGACCGACGCAAAAATAGATAATACAATAAAGAGTCCAGAAAAACGTTAAGACTTATACGGGATAACTCAAAATGAAGTGAATGAAGAGCAAATGAAGACTGAATAAAGAAATGCCAATTGGTCACCTGTTCACCACACTCCATCACTCCGCCATAAATAAACGACAACACAAAACAAGCTAAATTTAACTAAAAGTAGTAATTGTAAAAGAAATAGGGCTGTAATAGGTCGCTGATAAGCCGGTTTGTTTCTTTTTTGTCTTTTAGCCATTTGGTAATTCATCATCTTGTGGACAAGGCAGCTACTAGTGCCAGTCCCTCCTGAGTGCTGAATTTTCAAGATGGCGTCGCTTTGTTATTTTCTAGTTTCATCCTATCGTTCAGCACTTTTTGCTCTTTAAAAATGTAACCTAGGCATTATTGCGAGCTTTTTGATATTTCCTCCAGCTGTTGAACATTCTTTACAGCGAAATATGAAAGAAAATTCACGAAGAGGACTTAAAACAAACACGAAGGGATCGGCCTGTTTGCAAGAAAAAGCTTGGAAACTATAACAAATGTGAGTTTTTTAATTTCTTCCAGTTTCAATGGCCCAAAATGATTATTACTGTTTTGGTTACATGGATGATAGTAGACTGCAATTTGGCTGTCAGAGTTGTTCTGTCGTTTTAGTTGTGCGCTGTAAATCAATTCAAAAATGCCCGATTTTTTGCTCGTTTGCAGACACTGAGTTTAGGTCAGATAAAATAAGAAAATTTTAGTCTTTTCCGTGGCTACTTAACAAATCTTATGGTTTTAGAAAGTAGTTCTGTGATGTGTTGTATCGCATACAAAAAATAAACTTCGCTTGTTAAATTTTTGCGGGTTCTGTGAGTTTCAGAAAATGGTGAAAATTTGCTTATAAAAAGGTCGTTCGATGGGGTCGAATAAAGTGATGCTCGTATCTCCGGGCTAATACAAGGGCAGTGAAGAACCTATGTTTGGTATATATGTCCATTATTCCACCAGACCTATCTATGATGTTAGTATGCATATAAACTTATTCTGTTGACCCCCTTCCGTTGACATTTTTAACATTTTGTCCGGTTTTCTCTGACAACCGCTCTTAAATCCGCTGGTCGTGACTTTATATCTTAAGTGTTAGAGGAGAAGGAGAAACGACCAAATAATAAAAGGGAGGATGAAGGAAAAACCTACAAAATAGGGGAGAGGGAATTCGCAATCTGGAAAGAGTGAAGGGCAAAAATCAGTAATGATAGATTGTATACGATACACGATTTGCGCTGGGATAAAACTTCACTTTGAATTTCGATTGGATTGTTTATATTCTTTTCAAATGTTTTCTCAGAAGAGTTTGCTCTTAGTAACTGTGGAACATTGCGGACTGAGAAGAGGTCGAGCCTATGGAGTAGACGCTTTTCTGAGTTTTCCTAAACAAGCCTTCGTTATGATAGGTTACGCCCAAACAAATGAGTAGAAAGTCTTTCGTCTAAACACGTATTTTTTTTTAAAGAGCAATGCCACCAAAACCGAGCGAAAAACGAACGCGTGTGTCAAGTTGCGAGTTAGACTTAAAGATAATACGTTTCATGGAAATCTAATCGGAATTGGAGCTGACTTCGCAAAAGACACTCAAGAACGCCGAAAAGCGCTTATTCGCTTATTCCTTTCAAGAAACATCTTCAAAAGAAGCTAGAAGAGCAAGAATGCAGGGTTTTCATAGCCTACCCGGCCACGCTAAAGTATCTCAAGTATTCGGACTAGAAAGGCAAAGTTATAACTGTAAGAAACGAAGAGCTAAAGAAAATGGAAAGCGAAATAGAAAAGTAAAAATGCTATTAGCAGGAGAACTTTAATCGCCGTCTGTTGCTAGTTCGAGGTTTTTGGAACCCCGCAAGGCCAAACTCGTGAACTCCTTCGAGGAGGTAACTCCTGTTTCTATGTGTTGTTTCGTGTTGTTATTGTTATCCTTCTGTAACTTATGCGCAATGGGAGCCACTTATCACAAGCTGGTCGTTTCCATAAACAATCATGATTAGTTATGCTTAGATTAAGTTTTATTACGCTCAATGTTAGGGGCATAAATAGTTCGCGAAAAAGACGAGCTATTTTCAGACAACTTCATAATAAGAATATAAAATGCTTCAGTAACTTTTCTACAAGAGACGTACAGCTCCAACAATCAAGAAAAGTTATGGAGCAGTGAATGGGGAAGTAAAATTCATTTCTGCCACGGTAGCAAGTACAGCAAAGTTCCATTACAAAATAATCCACAATATTTTACCGTATGGCAGCAAATTATATAAGATGAAGATTTCAAACTCCCCGCTCTGCGTTCATTGTAACTCTTTAGAAACACTTCCCTATATGCTAGTCATTTGCACCGAAATTTACAGTTTCTGGGCAAAAATAATCTCCTGGTGGAATCATCAAAGCGGAGACTGTTACCTTGTAGATGAATTAACCATACTTTATGGTTACAATCCAGAAGACAAAAGAACTCTAATTTTCAATTATTTTATTTTACTGGGAAAGAGACACATTTTTACTCAGAGATTCGAACAGAAGACCCCTAACATCGACCTGTTTTTTGATTTTGTTTAAGGCAAGCTAATTGTACATAAATGCATATTCCAATCCAAAGGGCTAGTTAACAAGTTTCACTCGAGTCTATGGAAACCTCTCCTGTGCTTACTATAAGTTTTAATTATATAATCACCATGGCTCTTTTGTGTAAAATAGTGTAATTTATTTAAATATTTATTCAATGTTTTGTTTTGTAATACTTTGTTATGTTTGCAATAAATTTTTGAAGCATTAAAAAAATAATAATAATAATAAAATAATAAAAAATAAAAAAAAACTGTGGAACATTGCCCCATGTAAATTCTCTCTTCTATCCTGGAGGGTGGTATGAAGAGAAATGCGCGTATGATAAAGTGTTTGTTGGATTGGTTTGAAGTGAGTACGCACATTAAGGATTAATTGATTCTATTTTTTCCTCTGCTGAGATATGCGTATCCACAAAAACGTTTTTCTGGCTCAGATATTTCAGCAATAAATTTTATATGCGGTTAATTATTAAGTTCAATGAATAAGGGGATGTTCAAACTTGGTACCCGAGAACTAGACTGTGCTGAGCTACCGGCACAAAATGGCATTTTTCACACCTTGGGTACCCTATATCACCGTATACATATTTGCTCAGTTTCGCCCTGTCAGACCTCATTGGAAAAGGAGTGTAGCAGAGGATACAAAACAGTACTTTGCCTCGGAGCGAAAGAAAAGATGTGGACTCGGTGACCATTAGTTCCCGAGAACTAGGTCACGACCTCGTACGCCGTGGGCACTGGCACCCTGCCCGAATTCTTAGCGTGGGTATATGAACAAAGACTGTAATCACGTTACTGCCCCGAGAGTACCGTGCTCATGCACAGTGCCCGAACACCAACTCTGAACTCCGCCTAATTCTACCATCTTTATTCGACAGTACGTTTAAAGTAGTATTCAACATGAATGTGGTATATGTAGAAAAGGGCTTCACTCTCAAACAGAATCAGTTTGAGGAGCTCAAACGTAGGGGAAATGATGTAAGTGGGCTGGCTGAGAGGACTGATGCCCGAAGCGACCGAGGCAACAATGGTGATAGTGAAGGTGATGATAAACTTAAGAAAAGTTACTTGGTGGTTGTAATGTACCTGTAAAGAAATTTGGATGCAGGCAAGTTAAAGGTACCATTATTTCTTTTTAAGCACGGGCCAATTAAAAGCCGAAAGGCCTGCATAGAAATTGCTATGTGTAGACATCCCACATATGTCACTTACTTATGACTGGGAATCTAATGAGAACCAGGAACTTTCGATTGATACGTTGCGTTCAGTATCGCTTATTAGTGGCTAGTCCGTAAGTGCAGTCGACATTCGACACTCCGCCACCAAGAATGTCTTCAAAACATTGCCAGTAGAGAGGAGAAGCCATTACGTCACGCTGCCATGGTAGCAACATTTCTGGATCTCAACAAACAGTCCCGGTCCTGCTAATATAGCAGAAAAAAAAACGAAAAAATTGACATGTATGAATTTCCGGTGCATGATTGCGCTCGGGAACAAAACGGTAGCCCATACTTTTCCTCTATCGTTCGACAATGCAAATGGCCGTCTTTCTCAAGAAAGATTGTTGAGATCCAGAAATTTTGCTACCATCGTAACTTGACGTCAGGTTTTCCCCTAATTCTTGGCTGAGTTTCATGACGTGAACGAGTTTTTTCGCAGACCGTCAAGCAGTGGGCATGCGAGACAATCCTTCTTTGTCTAGCCAAGTTTAAAAGATCTGCCGGGCAAGAGTGTTTCGTCTCTCCTGCTCATTTGAAATAATGCAACTCTCGGGTCCGGTTTTTTGCCTCAACGAGAAGAGGAAGGAGGAAGAGGGGCGTGGACTCATTTCCTGAACGGCAGCTGGTAATCGAGCATACTTTTTGTGTTGACTGACGCCCATTGCCAATAATACATTAATTGAAAATAAAACTTGTAGGTTCAAAGTGTTCAGATCGAAAACACAGAACCATGTTTGTATGTACAGTTTCTTTTTCATCCGCTGCAACGGGTGAGAGGTATCCTCTCTTGGCTGCAAGAACTGTATCCTCTCTTGTCCGCTGTCACTTGATAAATGACTACCCTTTTCTTCATACTTGCTGCGGAGCCTAGATTTATTAAGTTAGTTTCTAAATTGTAATATAGATAAAGTTAAGGAGATTTTCCTTACCAGACAAAGAGTAAGGCTTGAAAATAAATAATTTAACTGACACTTATAAAGCATACAAGAATTGCCTACTTTAGGTTACTTACAAAGATAACGTACCTTGAATCCAAAGAATGGTCAGAGAACAAAACATATAGAACTTAAGGAAACAAAGTCTGAAATCTTTTTGCCGGCAGTATTTCTTCATGTCTGCTGTCCCATTCGTTCTTGAGCGACAAGCATGTGTTTTGGTGTTGATAATCAGCTTTCTCAATTATTTCAATGCACTGCGTTTCTTCATAAAACCTAATGATAATCAATGCCATGATAATCAATGTGAGATACTGTATACACCCAAATGCAAAAACGTTGTCATAGAAAAATGAAAAAAAAAAACAAAGCCAAATAGGAATTAATTAGGCTAATAAGCCTAATGAAATCATTTGCAGCATCCAGACACGGACGTCGTATTTGCCCGTTAGAATTTGCTATTGTTTTAAAGATGAAAAACAATAAAAAAAATTCCAGCCGGGAAATGCAATTGAATCCATCCTGAAAATGTGGCTTAATTACCTAATTAATTCCTATTTGGCCTTTTCCTTTTTTTTTTTCTAATACAACGTTATTGCAATTAGGTGTATATAAAAACCCTCGTGTAAGATCCTAGGGGTTTAAGAACCTGCTGGCAGAAACTTGCCACTTTAATGCCCAAAAATATAAGAACCTCAAATGTGTACTGCCAAGCAAAATCAAGCAGGTTCTTACAACAACAACATTAACTTTATTATGTTGAACAGATATATATACCAATATGGTGAATTTAGAAAACCGTTAAGGGCTTTTATAAGCTTCCCCTATTGTTTACTTTGTTTATTATTTTTTATCAGGTCTGGACTCCATATGCAGCATAATGTAAATATAAATCTAACTATAAATTAATTTCAATTTATAAACTTGCACACCACTAAGCATACTCTAAACACTGTTGTGACAAAAGATACTTTGTTAATTTCTTTTTTATACTATATTGTGAATTTGTGTTCTTCAAATCGTCTGGTATAGAGTTCCACAAATTCGTCCCTTTACACTGTAGTTTGTTCTGTAAAACTGCTTATGTATATTATTGCTCCGCCGTGTAGCATGGGAATAAAGTTGACTATTCAAAACGTAAATATCTCTAAAATTATACGGCAACTTATTATTAAATAGGTCAATCATAAAAAGGATAGTTTGCTTATTGTTTAATTGATTACCATTAAGGATCTCAAAATTTGAAAGAGCGGCTTTGACAGGAGGGAGGAGGCGTCTCTATTGTTTTCGCGTATTTGTCTGTGACCGAGTCATCATGACAGTGTGACGTCACATAGCAACGAGTCAGAGCTTCGCGTCGCTTGATCAGTTTAGCGTGGAGAAGCCATCGAATTTAAACAAAGAAAGGGCTAATACAGGCTTTTGTTCAGCGTTGGTGAAACAATTTGTCGTAAGTGTGCAAGCTTTGTTGCTTATATTGTTTGTGTGTAAAAGCTGTGTTTGTTTTATCCGCACGTTTGTGTTAAATTCTACTCCAATCCACTTCGGGTCAGTGGAGTTGGCGCCATATTGAACTCGGAACTAGATAAATCCACCCTAAACGTCAGCCGTTTTCTCTTTAAATTGCCAACCAAATCTTCTCAGAAGAGGAGGTTTAATTCATTAATAACAGAAGTTTGATACGATAGTTGATTTGTGTTGATGTAACGAGCCATTTTGCTCATCAATCCTTTTGAATGTGAAGATACTGTGTTGAATCGCGTGTGGTTTCTTGGCTTCTTGACTGTCTGGGGTAAATTTTGCAGACTTTAACGCTGTCATTGTGTGTTAAGTTTGCTTGTTTGTTTACTGCTTGTGTCTAAGGTTTGCTGGTTAATCTGGTGCCCCTCTGTGTTGATCAAAGTAATTGCTGGCCTTTACTGCTTTGAAAATTGACAGCTGTTGGTTGCTTTATTCTGTTTTGTTATTGTTGGTATTTAAAAAGTTGCTATTTGCATTTGTCTGCAGTTTTTTGTTGGCTTTTTCCCCGTATTTTACTTGCCTGTATCATTGTTGTTGTTGCTTGTTAGTAGTGTTGTTGGCTTCTGTATTTGCCTTTTAAAAAGATTATTCTTTTAATTAATTTAGTGTGACTATTACTTGAGAAAAAAACAATAATAATAATATTAAAGACATATAAAAGAGACAGAAAAAAATATTTTAAATAAAAAGTACATAGCTTAATTTAAGAAGTTATATTATTTTAAAAAGGAAAAATTACTTAGTGAGAAAATTAATAAAGTAAGATCATATTTATATAATATATATCTAAATTATTTACTTTAGAAGAAAACATCATGATGAATAAAAGTATTTTATTGTATATATATTTGACAATGGGCTTCTTGTTGTATGATTTATATTTTGACATTGCTTGGCTTTTTAGTCCTCACAATCATAAGATTGTGTATCTTGTGATGGCTGTTGTGCGTGTCCATATTGTTTTTGCAATGGTTGCAATATCTTTCCCAGGCCTTTCAAGCCTTCCATGTGTCCTCTGCATCCCTTCAAAGCCCCCATCTTTTTTGGAGACACAAATCCCTCACTCCTTTGAGTTACAAAGTAAAACTTTGCATGTGGTAAAAATGTTGGTCTCCTCTGTTTTGTCCTTTTTTATTATCCACTTCAAAGTGAAGGTAATTCAAAACTTCAACCTCTCAAACTTCCTTGTTTCCCTTTTAGCCTTAACCACCATTCTTTTTACACTGACGTTTTTGTTTTACAGGAAAGTATTGTGCATGGTTTCTTTAAGGCAAATGATTAAGTATAGATCAACTTTAAATTGTTTGTTAGAAATGCTTTTATTGCCTGCTGTTATTACCTTGAAATTATTTCTATCTTTGCTTGATCCAGTTTACAAAATTTTGTTACATGTAAAGCCTGAATTCAACTTTTCACTGGTACAATATTTTTGGAGATTAAAATCACAGCTTTTTTTCTCCTGTCTAATGATCGTGTGCCTTTTTGTTTCTCATGGCTTTTTACTGAACCTTGGTATTACAAAAAATTGTTCTTTAAACTGTGAACTTCAATATCCTGTTTACTTGGCAACTGCTACTTTTTTGCTGATAATTTCTGCACTCCCATTTTCATTCTTTTTGGGTTTATATGTTGTGACTATTATTATGTTTGGGGAGACCTTTGATGCCAGTTTCAGATCCTTTACAGAAATGCCACTCCTTTTTCTAATTTTATATCTCTCATTTGGTGTACTTTTAAGTTATCCCTGTGCCAGACTGCTTGAATTACACCACCCTGGTTTCCTTTTTAGCATGTTGATAAGATCTAAAAGGTTGATGACAACAATTCCAATTGTTGATATAACAGGCAAGCCACACACCCTCACTTTTGCACCATATGCCACAATAAAAGATCTAAGATCTCAAATAAATACTAAATTCAGAATAACAAGTGATTTGTACTGGTTGTCATGCTGTGGAAAGCCTTTATTTGTTTTTTCACTATTGGAAGAAATAAGAGGAACAGTTTTTATGCATGGGCGATTGATGGGAGGTATACAATGCTGTCTGAAGGGATGTGAGAATGAGGCAGGATCAAGAAAATTTGATAGTATGGTTGGGCGGTATGAACTGAAATGTGCCCCTGATGATGTTACACCTGAAAATCTCAAAGATCTTAGGGTATGTGATAAACATTACGGCAGTTTATCAGCAAGAGGGCATAAGCCTCCTAAGGGGAAAAGCTCCACTAGATCATGCAGCGATGCCCAGCTGGGCATCCTGAAAGTTACACCATGTATAGTGACTTGTTGACAATGTGGCAACAAGGTTTGCCTGAGTAGTGATGTTCCCTGCAAGAAACACCACATAAATATTTTTAAAAATACGTTTTCAGTGGGATGCAATTTTTTGGATGAAAGAACTGGCAATAAGACTGATTTACATAATGACTTGTATAGTGTAGATCCTTGTGATGAAACTTTTCCAGACTACATATGCATGTCATGTCAGCCTTTCTATTTAAAATCCATTAAAATAGAGCATGAGTACAAAGAAGTTCAAAACATCTTCCACCAAAAACAAGGTTGTTCAATTTCCACAATAACGACAGATAATGACAGCAACAAGCATGAGTTTTTTGAAGAAACAACTATTAATCCAACTAAAGGACAAGCCACTGTGCTATCAGAAAAAATGGTCTTGGATAGAGAATTTGCTGTGTCTTATGCTTTAAACTGTAACGCAGGTATTTTTACAGATGTGTTGAATGAAATAATGACACAAACTGCTCCAAACGAACCAGTAGATGCAGAAAATGACAGTGAAGTACAGTCATCACCTCTGCCAGTTTATACAGTTTTTCAAACAGTTATTTCATGTATTTTTCCATGGACAGTGTCATTTACTCAGCACACTACAGATAACACCATGAAGGTTACTTTTTCTCTTCCAAATATCGGAAAAGGTGGTGTAATAACGAAGTGGAAGGAGTTAACCCTTTTTGTTCCTTCCGAAATAAAAACATTTCCTTCAAAGGATTTTAGTCCATTTACAGTAGAATTCTTGGGTAACAAAATTGACCATGGGGAACTCCCACACAATATTTTTCAAGAAAACATATTAAACTCTGCTTTGGGTGTCATTCTTAAAACTATTGAAAACTTACCGGTTTGTCCAGGTATATATGATCCAGCCCTTGTTGATATGGCTGAAAGAAAAAGGGAACCAAATTTATACTTTGTGGATGAAAAAGGTGCAAATGTAGATGGAGAGATTGTCAAGTGCATTAGGAGCTTAAATTGCACCTACAAACTACCTGTCCATTCAAAAACCAGATGCCACAAACGTCAAGATATTTTACGATCTTGCTTTCATTGGAAAACAAAACCTTCATCTGAATCATTTGAGTCTAAAACAGCCTATGATTCACACACTAAACTCAGTACTCTTTCACGTGCAAAAGCATTTCAACCATTAATTGATACAGATATGTCCTTTGTGACACTTGATGAACCCACAGAAAGTGAAAAACATGCAATGCAGCCCAAATCTTACATTTCTGATGCATTTGATTATTCCCATGAATTTCAAATGGTCAAAACACAAGATCTTTGGGAATATAGGGAATTTGACAGATCTCTCATGCCAAAAGCTGGTAATAATCACGTTCTTCTTGAACAAGTAAGACGTTTCATTTTGAAAAATGGTTTTCAAGAACCAATAATTATATCATGTGATCTTACAACTGGAAGAGCCTATATCACTGAAGGAAACCATCGTCTTTGGGTGGCCATTCAGGAAGGTGTACCATTTATACCATGTCGTGTTGTTCCTCACTGGCTGCCCCCCAATGGCCATTACAAAAAGCTTGAAATTGATTTTTCCACTTTAAAATTTGGGGAAACAGTACTTCCTGAACAATGGGGATTGACGGTTGCACAGATTGGTTTCAATAAGTGCATAAAACAATAACCTTCATAAAAGATGCATCAAATCTATTTCTGTTTGTATACATAAACTTCAACACTATCATAATTCTATAGTGTTCTTAAATTAAAAATAATTAGTATTAATTTGTTGATTTTAATATTTTGTACTTTGACAACAGAGATTCCTTGCACCCCTGATAAAAAATTATTTAATGGAATATTGCAGTTAATATTGTACAATGCAATTGCACATAGATTCTAGCCTAGCAGTGTTATCCCTCTAGCATTAATATATGGAGAGCCGTTTGTAGAGCCTGAACTTTAATTTTATAACCTGTATGTATTTCAGGAACTATCTATTTGCCATTCAAAAAATTACGTTTTCCTGATGTTGATTCATGCACAAAACATGCATATAAGTCTGCTGTTGTTAGAAGTAAACGAGTAAATTTCAAAACTTACCACTGATCTCTACTGCCAACCTGTTGCAGCAGGTAGTGACTTGATGTAAGCAGATTACATTTATGTCGTCTCCACACTTTTTCATTCCATCGACTTTAAAGGGATTGATGAGAAGAACTACGCACTTTGGCTCGCTGAAACTCGGCGTACATTAAGCTCAATGTATCATATACCAATCCTCCTATTCTGAGATCAGGATATTGCCACACCACCTCGCACGTTGCCCGAAAGCGATAAACGATCATACAAACTGTGCCAATTTATAGACACTTCGCGGTACCTTTCTTTGCCTCATTTGCTGCTTTTGAAACTTTTTCCGCCTGAACCTTATGGCGAATATTTCCATGTTATTTTTCAAAAGCTCTGCCTTATTGAAGAAGGCAAAAGATGAATCCAAACATTCAGAAAATTGACATCCTTTGCAACGTAACGAACAAGGAATTTGCCCGCCATTTTGAAAATCACCGATGTATGACGTGACGTCACACTGGCAGTGATCAGTGAACCAATATTTACCCTAGAGACGGCCCCTCCCTCCTGGGCTTTGATGATTCAGTGTACGAGGAAAAAGTTATCACACACACTACTTTCTTTTTAATTTTGATTAGACTATCAAGTCTTGTCTTGTAATTATTACCCCAGACAATATTACCATAAATAATGTGAGGGTATATCAATGAGTAATACAGACTTAATAATAAATCCTTCCCTTCCCTTATATGTGGGTTAAAGTTAATTATGATAAACATTTTAACCAAGGAGTTTGACTTTGAGATTACAAACTGGTATTGCAAGAAATACTGTACGCACCAAACTGTAATTACAAAGTATTACTGTAATTCCTACAACAAAAACAGGTTATAAAGTAAAGATTGCAATATTGTCTTCATGGCCCTTACATAAAAGTAGTTTCCAATGTAGAGTTGTGAATAAGGGCCAATTTCAAATTTCTTTTCATAAAAATTTATAACCTATTTAGCCTAAATTGCTAATTGATAACTACCCCAAAAATACAAGAACCTCTTTTGGCAGACTTCAAGAAATATAGGTTCGTACACGCGAGTTTTTACTGTATTTCAACACAATATTTTCAGAACTCTGTTTAGAAGAGCTGTTTTGATTAACAATTTTTGTTTGGAAGGACCGTGTTTCACGTATTTAGCTTTGGTGTTCTTAACTCAGGAGTTATTTAAACCCCCCAGAGGGGGGGAAAGGGGAAGGTACTCAAAAAAGTTTTGTGCGGGAAGGCTCCGTCCCGAGGTCCAACCCCTTACCTTCTTATAATATACCATTCTTGACAGAAACTGTACCCCTTTTCTATTGACTTAAGGTACCCCTTTCCTATACCTAGTTTAGAACTTTGCATAGCTTTTACTGCTGTAATTGCACTTTCTTTAAAACGCCGGTGAATAAATTACAAAACCAGAAAGTTTTCACAGCCACAAAATGCATCTGTTAGCCCTTCTGGACTTTTTACCGAACGAAATGACCCATCTCCCTACCCTTTCATATACTTCAACAAGTGAAATCCCTACCCTTTCATATCCCTGACCTGAAGCCTGAGAAAGGTACCCATTTTGGGCGGAACCTCTCCGTATAGACCATTATAAGGAGTACCTCCTCTCGGGATCAAATCCCAACAGGTACTCACTTGTAATGGGACGAGGATGCACTTAGGTTCATTACAATAAATTAAAAGCTTGAACGTCACAAATTTAGGAGTCATTTTGAAGCGTTTTGGGTTGGTTTTGCTATTCTGTCTTAAGGTTAAGACAGAATAGCAAAACCAATCCAGATCGCTTGAAAACGACACAGGAATACAAAATACAGCAAAGTTAGTGGCACTGCAGTAGTGGGGGTCGAAAGGTTTTTGGTGAGCGAAGCTAACCGAGGAGGAGTCCACCGCTCGGTTCGTAATTTTTTTCTTTTTCATTTTTTTCTTTTCTTTGTTCTTTAACTGTTTCACCCTTTTTTATGCTTTTTTCCCTGACTACGGAGCCTGATCCTAGGCTACACCGCCCATTTCATAATGGAACCTTTCTCCCTTCACGAGTTAAACAATTTGTTTTCTTGGAAAAATATTCCGGTTGAACGTGTTGTAATTGCCTTCCAAAATAGAACATACATTGAAAGATGTCAAATCTTTACTTGAAAGATTAATCAAAATAACTACAAATTGATTTAAAATATCTTGTTCTCAGTGATCAGGTTGAACGATAGTAGTATGGGAGGCTCCAGAAGGTCCCAACCAATCACAGCGCAGCAAAATTTTTCTCGACCAATCAGAATCAAGCATACAGCCCATGTGACTTCAATGACGTCAAAGCTCCCAAATATGGGCATAAAAATCACGTGACCCCACCCAAGAGGTGGAGCCGCATACTTGGCATAGTTTGAAAGGACCGCGTAGAACCTGGGTACAAGCGGAACACTCAAAACAAAGCCCCAGTCCCCTCGCATTCCCCGGAAGTCAATAAAAACACACTCTATTGAGGACAACATCATTGCATGAGTTTTAATGAACGTACCGCGTAAACCCTAAGTTACATCCGGGACGTATGTGAGGTCCTAGTGACGTCACGCCCATGGTTTTTACAAATCTAAGAGCAGATCCAATTCGTCCCCAATCCTCTCGTAGCCATAGGGATAGCTGGATCGGGTAGCCACCTGGAGGACGCGTTTGTCAAACACCAACCCATAATGCTTCACGCGCGGAACCACTTGAATGTGTTTCTTTTCCAAATCCCGTGTGAAATGATAGGGGTTGACAATGTTCAAATTTCGGCGAGTGTCCTGAGGCGAGTCTAATTCCGAGAGAATGTTCTCTTTCATGGTATGAAAATTGAGGATGGCCGACCCCCGGACGTTCAGCGTGAAACCGCGGACCTTGCACACCACTTTACCTCCACGGGTCGTGTACCCATAATTCTTGGCGCCCCCCGAAACGAACTCGGTGATGACATCCCCATCCAATTCATCTGTCATGTCGCCTAGAAAATCCCCAATGGCAATACTGGGTTGACCGGGACGCCACTTGTACACTACACTGTCGGTATCATAATAAAGCACTTGCTGCTGGAGAGTGTCCAGGGACTCGTAGAGTTTCAATCGGGCATGACACGTGGTAAACGCCGCCACAAAGATGTTGGTCTTGGTGCCTTTCACGGCATTGTCTTGGACACTGGTGTAGACGGCTTCCAAAATATCGTCGGTACAGAGGCGGAGCGTACTGAGATCAAGAGCCGCATCAGAAACGAGGCTGAACAAATGGGCGGGGTTTTGAACGGTGACGGTGGTGGGTTTGTTGATCCGCTCGCCAAACTTGCCCCAAAAACTGTTCAACATGAGTTTGGCGGTGGCCTTGCGACCAGGGTTTTTGGCAATGCTGGCAATGTCCAGTCGGATCCCCTCCCGTTCCTGGTAGCGATGAATGTAGTCGCGTTTTTGTTCGAGGGTCTGACACCAACCGGGCCACCCCGCGGATTCTTGTTTGAGTTTGAGCCAAGTGTTCACGTAATCAGCGAAAAGACCCGTTTGGCGTTGCTCGGGGGGAAAATGCCAGACTTCATGGATCTTGATCAAGGTGTACCCCTTTTCCACGGCTTTGACCAATTCGGGCGTACACCAGGTCCCACGTAGTGTACGATCTGCATCCGAATGAGGGCAATACTGGGTTCGGGTCAACATGGGTTGGGCTTGCTCTGTCTGGACACAGGCACGGCAGAGAGGAAAGGTGAGCTTTTGGCCACAGCGTACAGGCAAGACGGGGTGGAATAGACCAGCGGGAGGCAGAATATCCACCGTAGCCACACCAAAATAGGACGCCAGGGACTGGTCAGCGGGTTGGGTGATGATCTTGGGATGACCGATAGGGTAAGGGCAGTTCTTATTCACCCATGGGTACAGGGAGGTCACATCCACATAACGTATTTCCTCCCCCTCTTCAGCCACGGCATGCAACGCCACGGCACCGGTGCGACCCCCAAAAAAGGCGTCACGGGGTTCCAAGGGTGCCACCAAATCAAACGACGTCAAGAAACGTTGGACAGCTTCATCCGTGGCCACCAACTTGTCCCACTCACACTCCCACATTTCGATCACCGTATAACCCGCTCGGAGCAGGGCCAGGCGTTTGGAGAGCGTGGCCTGATAGAGTTCCTCTACGCTTCGATCCGGTGTGGCATAATGTTTGGCATCTCTCACGGGATAACAAGTGGGACAGCCATGGTAGAGACACCAATGAAATTCGTAAACAGTGCGGGTCAGAGGATCATAGCCATCGACGAAATAACTGTTCACAAGGGTCCGGACAAACTGCTCACCCCCATTCCGGACATGTCGAATGCGATCGGCACTAGCCCCCTCTTTAGGAATAAGGTGTTCTTGGTAGTACAACCATTGTAGGGCCTTGAGGGATTGATTGACTTGAGCCCCTCGCCACCCCTGGAGCGGTTCAACGGCAATGGTGTCGGGGGTCAAATGATGCTTGCGCCAATAGAGATTGCAGGCACTGGCGATGGTGATACATTTGGCCATGGGATTGAACCCAGCCTGCCGTTCAAATTCTTGTTGAAAGGCTTCACATCCCGCTTTCAACAGCGCCACATCTGATTTGCAATACTCGATCATGTCTTGCTGGAAATCAAAACGCACGTTACGACGGACTTGGTCGACATGCCAACGCGTCAGTTCGTCTTTCTTTTTGGCCATCATGCCCTCAGGATCGTAAAATTCCAAATCGGGGATGCGGCCCACGTACTGTTGATGATCCGGTGTATTGAACAAATGCGGAAAAAAGCCCTTCTTCAATTCGGTCAAATTGAAGGTGCTGGGAAACGAGGCCAGCGGCATAGGTAGGAAACACAACGAGTCAATGAATTTGAGGGGTCCACTCCTGAAGGACAACACTTTTGCGCCCACGGTCAATTGATCCACCACCTCGCGTTGTTGCTGGTACAGTTCATGCAGAATGAACATGCCGTCAAACCCTTTCAAATTGTGAAACACCACGAGAATGGTCCGCTCACTCTCGCTGTCTGGGAGGTCTGTAAGATCATCCAAATCGCGCAAAAATTGGAGGGCACAATCCTCTCCGTCCAACACATGAATGGTCGTTTCTTCACTAGACGAATAACATAACAAATTGGCTACAAACACACCTTCCGCATTCTGCATGGCTTCAAAATCGGCGTAAACAAACAGGGGAGGGGGTGGCGCCACCATGCTACCTCCCCCCTCCTCTGTGGGTTCAGTCTCTTCCTCCTCCACCACGGGTTGAATGTAACACTTGTGGTATTGGATAGACACCCATTCGTGACACACGGGACACTTGGCGTACCCACACTGATGGCGTTGGTTAGGGACGACGGTGTACTGGGCCTGGCATTTGAGACAGGTTTTAATGGATTGACATTGCCGACTGTCCACATGATGACGTTTACACTGCTCACCATAAAACTTGCGATGACATAAGGGGCAATACTCTGTAGGGCGAGTGCCACGCACATAATCGGGACAGTCAAATCGACCACACGCTTTGCAGCGTTTCCCTTGACAACTGTGATGGGCCCGATCGTTGGTGTTGAACCCTCGTTCACAGTCCAGACAATAATAAGAGCGGTTCACAAACGCCGGAAAAGACGTACAACCATCAAAATGATCGTTGGATTTGAGTAAACGGATTGGATGAGGCGCGTCAGGGCCTTTGAAGATGAGAAAAAAAGGTTTCATCCGGGTCATCACCAAGAGTTGATACTGAGACCCCAATGCTTGCTGAAATTGACGCAGCTCGGGTAAACCACAGGGACCCTCAGCCACCCCTGCTTGCTGATGGAGAGCTTGGGCTTGACGTAACTGCACAGGACGACCCCGTTTGAGATTATCCCAGTCACGAAACCCATCCACGCCTTGATCTTTATGGCAGTGGGCTCGCATGGTGACAATCGCGCGGGCACAACATAAAGCATCTCTGTTTCGAATGGTAATAATGCATTTCTTTTTCTCGTTCTCTCGATCCAGGCATAGTCGTCCGGCATTGCGTTGTTTACGATGGCCTGTTCCTGGGCCGGGCATAGACACAAACACCACATCCACTTGGAACCCGTGATCGGGGTTGAAGGCTTCATTGCTGTTCAACTTGCCGGCTAACGTGGCCAACATCTCATCCAAACGGGCGGTGCGTTGTAAAAATTCCCCCACGGTAAAATTGGCGGTTTGATAAGCATGCGTGAACCCATGCGCTGTAATAGCAAAATTCACAAAATGGTGGGCAGGTCGCTGCTCACGGCCCAGTTCTGTTTCAATGGCTTGATGGAGTGCTTCGGTCAACGCCAACCCAATATTATCTCCAGCGACAGGATCCCGCAATTGCCGTAATTGCGCATTGAATTGCGCCCGCTCCACCACATCACGCCAGCGGCGTCGTCGACCGATAGGTTGCATGCTGAATTGAAAAAGAGGGCCACGGGCGGCAGCCCCTCCCAACTGTTCCCACCGATCATAAGCGCGGTCCAATAGAGCATCTCCTTCGTCATCGTCACTGAATGGATACGCCTCCGCCATGACAGCGGAAAACCATTTGAATTTTCCCGCGCTGGACGTAGACTTTTATAGACCTTCTCACGTGATCTCGCCTGCGCTGGGATTGGTGGACCCAGCTCAGGTGAGAGTCAGGTGAGGGGGTTTGATCGACCAGAAGAAGATTGAGGGGGGTCCCCCCCATGGGTACAGACTCCTTCCATCGCCCCTAGGCCTGGACCGAGATCGGTGATTGGCGGATGGAACCTTAGATAAAGTCTGTCCATCAGAACAGACGTCAGTTACGTTCGAGAAATGCCTAACAAAAATCCTGAGAAGGCGAAACAGTTGAAACACGAATGGTACGTCAGGAATAAGGAAAGATTGTTGCAGCAGAAACGAGAAAAGCGGGCGGCCCAGAAAAAGGTGAAACCGCCCAAACCGCCTAAACCAGCCCCCACCCCCGAACAGACGGCGAGAGCCCGAGAGTTTAACCGACTGGCTTGTCTGCGCTACAGAAAGAAAAATCCGGACCTAGTACGTCAACTGAATCGGGACTATTACCACCGTCACCGCGAGCAGATTGTGCAACAGCAACGGGACCGACGTGCCCAGGCTCGACAGAGAACCGAGAGTCCCTTCCGAAAATTGCGAGCCTTGGCGGACGTGTGTTCTTCCCGTTTACTGGAATTAAAGTATGGATACGCCAGTATCGCACCGAAAAAAGTGGGACCCCGAGGTCAACAAACGGAACCAAAAACTGTATAGGAAACGTCAGTATGCATCCGTGAACGGGATCGAGAAAGTAAAGGCCCTCCATCGTCGACGCTACCACCAGCACATGGCAAACTTGAAAGCCAAAGGGGAGTATGAGGCCTTCAAAAAAAAAAAGGGTCGAGTATGGGATGAAACGCTATTATGCCATTTCCGAGGAAAAGCGGAATGAAGTAAAAAAGAGAAACGCCCAAGCCCAGAAAAACTGGATGGCCAAAATGAAAGAGGAGGGGACGTACGAGGCCTACAAACACCGATTGAACGAGCGGCGGCGACAACTCCGGGCCGAAAAACAGCAAGCCTTGGGGGAGGATGGGTGGAGAGCGTTACAGAAAGAAAAATATCGGAAGCGGATAGAGTACACACAAAACCAACGCTTGGCCGAACATTTGGAACGTCCCTTTCCCCTCCCGTGGTGTCCGTTAGACTGGTCCGACTCCGAGTTTGACGAGGACCGTGTCCAATCGACTCGTTCCGATGCCTTACAACAGTTGCAACAATATCTGTAAGAACAAAATGTGAGTTTTATTAAACCATGTGTTTAAATCATTTCCATTGTGTGATAACTGTGTTCTATTAAATTACATGCCCAATCTCAGTTTGGTTTTCATAATGCGTCTCACAATACGCTCCGTCAGGGTTTTACTACCAGGGAGTTGATCAATCTTGGCAATCATCTTGCGATCCGCCACCCATTTATCTTTCAAGGTCTTGGCTTTATCATAGTCCATGTCATGTACTTTCGCAATCCTGTCTAACCGGTTGATGCCGGGATCCCCACGGGCCAACCGTTTTTTCAAATGAGTGCCAGGGCCCATATACTGATAGCCGGGCCAATGAAATTCAATCCCCGTCTTGTTGAGGAGGTTTTGCACATCAAATAATTTGCCCCCACGTTGCGTTCGTCGTGGGCGTCGCCTCGATCGGGCACGGGAAGTGGTTGTCCCACGACGTCTCCGACCCATCACGGGGTTTTCCACGATTTCCAATCCAAGGCTTTCTTGGCGAACCCAGCGGCTTTCTTTTTGGCGATACTGGCGGCTTTCTTTTTGGCAGAGTCTGTCGTGCGTTTGCGAATATCACGCGCAACCGCTTTCTTGATGGAGTCCACTCGTTCACTAGGGGTATCCCAGGGTGCTGTACCGGGCCTGTCTGAAAAAGGCAACTCGTGGGCCAACTCAGCACTACTCACTTGAGGCGTAAACTTGAGTTTCTTTTTAGCACTAGGGGTGATGTTCGGTTTAGGCGGGACAGGTGGTTTTCTGGGCCCTGTCGGCGTGGAGCCTTGTTTTATACCCTGGGTGGCTTTGACCAATTGCGTGAACCACGCTTGCATCGGCCCCGCCTCAAAATCATCATCCTCACCGGGCGTCGTAGCCCCTGCAGCGCGCACACCCCCCGCCGGCGCTCCAAAGGGTTGGCGCACTTTTTTGGTCCAATGGCGTAACTGACGGCTCACGGCTTTGAGTTGCGGTCGTTTCCAGGCATCCGGGACCTCACTGGTCAGGAGCACATGTTGTCTGGCCGCCAAATCCGCGGCTTTACTCAAGCGAGTATCTTCCACCAATTCTTGTTTGTACTTTTCTTTTAATTGCAAAAAAGCCGGGGCGTTGTCCACCGTGGTGCTCACCATCTCGGGTTCCATGGTGCAACTGACGTGTTTCCTTTAGCGCATGCAACGTTTATAACATCGGTAGAGTTCCGGCCAGAGGGCACCGCCGGTTTGAGCCATCATGATGGCGCGCCGTCGTTTCACTGAATGCGCGGGTTTGGCCATCGCGCGTAAACTTTGGGCATGAGGTTTGAGCAACGTGATGGTCTGTCGAGAACGGGGCACCGTGCCACGGAGCGTGTTCATCACTAATTCACTAATGGCATTGATCTGATCCGCATTGGCCATCCGTAACAATTCTTGTCGTTTATGTTGATTGGCTTCTTGTAAGACACTTTTCAAGAACGGGGCTTGACGTTCCATGCGCCACGCCATGCTGAAGGTTCAGAAATTGCCACGACCCCGCTCTATTTATGGTAAATTGGGCCCCACACTGGCGACATAGTTCCCCATGATAATGCCGTTGCATATGACGTCGACATCGTTGACACAAAGCGGCCTCGATCTCCTCCGTCCACTCTAACGTCAACGTGATGGCCTTGCGAGGGGGTCTAGTCCGGTCGACGAACACGGATCCTGGGTTTGTATTTTCGGAGCCACAAAGGCGAGAGAGCCATTGCCAACAGCGGTAGCCTACCTCCGCGTTGCAAACCACGTCGACGGCGTCGTTTTCGGGGGACATAACGGTGTCGGCGTCCATTGGGTCCACGGACCATCCTCCAATAATGTCTGGGTCCCTACCCAACGTGTCTTTTTATAGCTTTCTCAATGTTTTGAACCCGCCCCACCCCGTTCGACCTAACATCCGCTGAACCCGTCGTTGAAGAAAAGCCTGTTGCTTGGCACTGATCTTGCCCACTTTTTTCTTTTTCTTTTTTTTCAAGAGGACAGCGGCCGCCACGGCAGGGAGGAGGAGCGGGAGAATACCCCCTCGTTGCTGTCGGCGTCGTCTACCACAAGGCATGATAAATCCCTAGTCTGTCCAACGCCTCTTGTCTTTTATACTTTTTTTCACATAATGGAACAATTAAACGATTCCCCCGCATAGCGTTTTCGTTTACCGGAGGCCACTTCTCGTCGGCGTTTTTCGCCAATAGCGATGGCACGCTTGGTTTGATGATCCCCAATGGCTTTGGTGATCCCATACCCGGCTTTGAGAATCCCGAGAGGCAGGCCGGGCCCGACACCCCCCACTTGACTGTAGGTCACACGCCGTGGTCGTTTGGCGGGTCGGCGACGTCGGGTCGTGGTGCGTTTGCGTTTGCGTCGAGGGGCCATTCCACTTCGACATTGACCACACATGGTTTTGGAACCGTCGAAGGCAGGCTCCTGGTTTTATATCTTCACGAGCGTCGACCTCGTCCACGGGCTCGGGCACGGCCACGGCCACGGCCTCGGCGGGGTGGTGCAGGGGGTGGACTTGGACTGGACGTTCGCGTGGAGGTGCGACGTACCGACGGTCGCCCTCCCTCTTCATACACGGTGGTCACCGTATTGGTATGCGTGATATTGCGAATGCGTCTCCCTCGCGCCCGTTCTTGGGCATCTTCGTTCAGCAAATCCAACCGTCGCCTTAAGCCTCGTCCTCGATCGTCGTCATCATCATCTTCATCCTCGTCCTCCGACGGAGGGGAGGAATCGGGGGACGGGGGAGAGGGCACACGGGGACGTCGTCGCGGTTGTTTGGCGGCCACGGTAGGACGGCCCGTCGGGGTCGTCACCGTGGACGTGGTGGTCCTGGTGCCGGCTCCAGCGCTGCGTCGGGACGTAGAGGGGCGGGAGGGAGCCGTGGTGGTCGTAGCGGTGATGACAGGGCGTGGTCTGGGCCGTCTAGAGCTGCTAGTGGTGGTAGTGGCCGTAGGACGTGTGCGGGTGGACGTGGTGGGACGGGTTTGGGTGGCTGTCGTAGTAGGAGCCGTGGTGATCGTGGGTGGTGGGGGCGGTGCCGTGGTGGTAGTGGTGCCTGTACCTGCCACGGGGGGTAGCGTAAAGGCATTCAGGGCATCGTCCACATTGACCGGGTAGGTCAATTGAAAATCTTCAATCTCTTGATCCAATTGGGCTCGATCCACGGGTTGGGTCAATTCTGCCACCATGTCTGTCATGGTACTAAGGTCCCGAAGTACCGAGGGCGAGGTCGGGGACCCCACCCCGGCAGGCGAGAAAGTCTGGGTATCCATGCGCTCCGATAAGTCACGTTGTTGTCCGCCTTCTCTTTGCCGACGGACCCGGGCGAGTTCTCGTTGCAGTTCGTTTTCGAACGGCAGGGACATCCACGGGCAGGGTATGGACTTGCGCCTTGCCTTCTCGGCGCGTTAAATGACTCCACAGGCGGTATCGATCATCCGAGGCCGGATGCACATCCAACATCAAATAGCCAAAGGGACGGGACGTGATGCGTTTAAATAGGCGCAAGACTTGACGCCATCGTTCGGGAAAGGCTTGTAGTAAAATGGTCCGTATACCCGTTTGATCCCGAGGGTTCTTGAAGGCCACAATGTAATGCGCGTTGCGATTAATGGTCTTGGCAAATTTACCCGGTGGGAATAAATCTTGCGTCAAATACAAGACGGTAATGTTGCGATGATGAGAATCTTTGGTGAACAAATCCAACACGCGTTTGTCCTGTCCCCCTTCTTCCATCAAATCGTCCAAGACCAGCACGCCGCCACGCGTCCGGCCAAACCATTGGGTTAAATGACGGGGGTCCGGTAACCCGCGATGAAACTGAATTCCCTCTTTCTTTTGCATACGCTCAAACCGGGGTTGCCATCGGTCGTACGCGTAGACGATCTTCTTGGGTTTGACTTGAAACACGTTGAGGTCCCGTAACCATTGTTCCACTAACTCGCTCTTGCCGCTGCCCGAGGGGCCCGCGATAATCACACTACTGGGCTGTCGAATCATCCTTCCCACGGTCGAGGCAGTCGTCGGTAATGACCCGTAGCCCCTTTCGCGCCCATGCGTTTATACCGTTTGCTACGTCCCAATTTATAGCCGATCTTGGCCGCTTTGGCCAACACGCTCATGATGCCACGTCCGTTTTGACGAAAGCGGGGTCGTCGGGAGGAAGGGCGCTGCTGTCGTCGTTGTCTGGGCATGCTGTCCAATACTCGCGGTAGAGGCGTGGCGATTCGTTTTGAATCAGGTGTTCCATCGTCTCTCTTAAATGCGTTTCTTTCAGGGTGTCCATGTACTGTTTGAGCGCGACCCAGTCCTGGTCTTGAGCCAGCGTGCGGGCTATGAGCCAATGGTACCCATCCCAAGCATCCACCCCTTGGACAGTGTTCACCCGTTCAATGGGGTGAGACCACCAATACAAGGTTTCTTCTATGACGAAGGCGTCCGTCACCCGTTGGACATCCCCTCGCGTAATCATGATGAAATGACTACTCGTTCACAGCACCTCTCGTTTTATGGTGTTTTTTATTTCTTAACACTCACAGGGATTACAAAGCATAAAGGCCTGGCGGCTCACATTTTTTTGCCCTCCCTCGTCTGGGCGGGCATCAACTTCATCTTGGACTTCTTGTTTAATCACCCGTTTCAAGCGATCAGCCACTTTCTGATCATTCAACACTAAATTGTCGCAACTCCATTGACTCAAAAAGTCTTGATAGGACTGGCCTTGGGCACGGGCTTTCAAGAAAAATAACGCATAATGGCCACAGGTCTGACTATCCAGGGCTTGCAAGGTCTGGTCGCTGCGGATCAGGTGCTTCCATTGACTCCACCATTGGTGCAGGTCGGGGTGGGTGTACACGTGCAGGGGCAGCCCATAACTGTCAAAGATCTCGCACTTGTTCTGTTCCGTCCATAGACCCAACCAATGTTGTCCCGGTTCTCCCGCTGGATCCGTGTTGACAATGTAGGCTTGACGGATACTCTTGGGGGGTGAACGGGGTAACTGGTCGGCGGGGTACACCCCGTGAAATACGCGTCGCAAGGTGGGATCTTCGAGGGCCAACGTGCGCAGCACCCTATCACTGAGCGCCACAAACTCCATGCCCGGTGTCTTCTGTCTTCTGACACCACTTCAACCGTTGATGTTGTACTTTATACCTCCCATATGATTGATCTCATACATGTTTTCATACTCGCTCCAGACCAACACGGTGATGTTGTGTCCCACCGCAGCCGCAAAATCAATGATCAGTCGCACATTGCCCGATTGACGGGGGTTGCGATACTGAGGATCATCGGCTTTTCCACTGGGTACATTGTTGAACAGGAACAACGTGCAGTTCTTGCCTTGGCCCCAATCTCCAGGCAGCAGGAGGGGAATCTTATCTTCCTTGTAGGCACCCATGGCTTGTAGAAATCGATCGTACCCCAGGAGATCTTCATAGGCTTGATCTCCAGTCAGTTGCAGGGTTCTGTAAGGGTATTCTTCTCCATTCAAAGTCTGACGTATCTGGGTGACCCCAAACTTTTCAAAGGCAAAGGGGTAGCGTTGTAGGTTTCCATTGAAGGCATCTGAATGCAATAATCCGACCATCACTCGGTCAGGAAATCGACCCACAAACACATTGTCTTGTTCCCACTGGGTGGTGCGTCCATCAAAGGAAAAGGTACGGATTTCGCTCCGCACCACGGGGTAGCGGGCAATTTGTTTGCCCAGCTGTCTTTCTTTCTGCAGTCTCACATAGACACTGGCATTCAAGGTCACTTTTCTCATCAGCAAGGTGACTTTGATGTCTTCTGGGTGAATGGCTGGAAATTTCTTGGCGACTAAAGTGCCTTTGTTCGGGGTACCTATCAAGTAGACGGTGTTGGGGTTGAGGAAGAGTTCCAAGTCCATCTGGATATTGGGGACCAACAATTTGCCTGTCTTGAGGGGTGGCAAATGGGGACGGATGAGGAAGGTGTGCCAATGTTCAGTCAGCAACCGGCTCGTCAAGGCTCTCAATTCTGTATTGCCACTCCAATTGGCATCGGTGAGGACATCGGAATTGGCGGCGGTGGCTCCCATAACATTCACCACATTCAGCTGATTGACCCATCCTTGAGGGGCTAACTTGGTGGCCCCTTCTTCTCGGTTGTAGTTCAGGAGGGTTTCTAGGTAGGCTCTGTAATGGTAGGTGTTGCTCTGTTCCGTCATGAGGACTCCATTCATGCTCAAGGTGATATCTCGAAAGATGGTGTGTCCAAAATTGTTGACGCAGTACACATGTCTCGATTCGTTGGCATCGGAGATGAGCAGCCCTGCATCCAAGCCTGTATACCCCGCGGCTGGATTGGTCAGACGGACTTTGACTTTGAATCGGAGGGAATCGGTATCGTAATAATCGTCGGAGCCCGGGATGGAGAACGTGATGGGCTGGATGCCCGTCAAGGCGGGTTGAAACTCCACCTCCCGTGAGGCTTCGTACCGGTAATCCACATCGGGCACGTCAAACAGTTGGAGCGACATGATGCGGTCTGTCCCTGGGGTTCAACGGCGTCCTCTTTTTATACTTTTTCGCAGTTTGTCCCAACCTTTTTTCAGTCTGTACCCATCATGAATGGGATGCGCGGCGGGAAAGGGGCGATGAGGAAAATCGATGTGGATGCGTTTTTTTAACTGGCGGAAGACGTTGCCCCCTTTCATCCGTTGCCTTCTAGCTTTGGCTTGGTTGGCCCATAACACCTTTCTGAGATCCCCCCCTTTCATCTGGCGCGCATATCGAACCATCCTCTTCTCCATGGCGAGGGGGTCCAACAGGCGAGAGGAGGTATGCATCAAGGGATAGCGCGCCGTGGTGGACTTGCCAAAGATCGTGCCCCCGACTTGGTACGGCGAGATGAACCGTCCACGGGCCCGTTGCCGTCGAATGCGATTTTGCGTTTTGAGAAAACCACCCACGCGTACCATGTTTAACGTCCAAAGATGTCCCGTATACGTTGAGTCGCTCTTTTATAGGTTTTTTTGGCTTGGTGTTTGCCGCCCGCCCAGGCCATGGCAGGGGCTTTGCGTTTCAAGCCGCGGACGAGTTGCCCACGTTGATCCGCCCATGTGGCCGCAGCACTCTTGCCTCGTTGAATATCTTGTAATCCCGCTTGCGCTTGCTGTAGGATCATAGGCCCAGCCAGTTTGATCAAGTCTTCGGCTAACCCTTTCCCGTCTTGCGGGGTGAGCACGGGCGTGTGGTACCGCGTCAAACTGCCTCCGCGCATTTTGTCGGTGTCACGTCGAAGGTGCTATTTGGTCCCTCGCGTGGCGCGAGTGGCTTTTTATAGCTGTTTGAGACCGATGGTCACCAAGGTTTTGCCCGGGGGTAAGATGGCCAGGGGTCCACTGGTACTGGCAATTTCCACTTCTAAAATATCCAATTGTTGTCCTCGCACTTTGATCCATTGATGGTGCAGGGGTTCCGCGGTGCTTTCCCCATCGCCGGTTCTCAGCAATTGCACTTCCCGCAACAGGGGAAACTTGCCACTGCCCACCACCGTGGATTCCACCAGATCCGAATAGACCATGACGGTGCGTTTACGGGTCCCCACAATCTTTTCAAAGGAAGCATTCAGGTTGTTGATCTGCCATTCGAAGCCCATGTACAATCTCATCCATACCACTTGATCCATGGTCACGATCGTAAAGGCTCGGCTGGTCGCCCTCACCCCCATGTACTGTTCGCCTTCCCAATTGTAAAACCGCCGATTCTGACTGCCCACTGGACTAGTGGTCTCATTATAGTTGCCTGAAGGCGCCGTGAATTGCAAATTGGGCCCAATGTCAAAGGAACCTGTGACATTGGCTGTTTTGCCTGTCTTTCTGGTCAACAAGCCAAACTTCAGGGCAATGTCCAAGTTGATGTAAAATTCCACCACGTTGGCTTGGCGTTGATCCGTCAAATCCTTTTGGGGCACTCCATGAATCACCAGGGCATCCTCTTTCCACGTCAGTCGGGGTATCGCGTGTTTTTTGATGCTCACGATCGGTTTGGCATCGCGATCAACGATCATCAGATTATTCTGTTGTTCCACCAGTTTTTTCTGGACATAGTTATGCACTTCTTGACTCACGCGTTTCCAAAAATCCGTCCCGGTGGCCACGAGTTGATTCAGGTTCATGATATCTTCCAATTCGATTTGACCCTGGAGTATAGGGGCCTCTACCCGCAGATACCCTGAGGTGGATGGGTTGCCGGTGTCGGTCCATTTACGGATGATTTGTGGGTACTTGAATCGAACCACTTTGGTATGAGGATCCGCGGCGATGATGGCATTGCTCTGCCCTTGATCCGGGACGGTCAGGGACATCAAGGAGGCATGCCACCCCGCGCCCGGTAACACCAACCGTTCGGGCAATCGTACCTTGAAACTGTTGTTGGCATTATTGGGAAACTCGTCGGTGGGATCGCTGACCAGCGTCAGGCGTTTAATCTCACTCATGATGAGGAGTGGTCACATTCAAGCGGGGAGCAGGGTCCTTTTATAGCCATTGGGCCACTTTCTGTTTGCTGCGAGGGACGCGTCCTACCACGGAATTGAAGGTCGATTGTTTGGGATGAAAACACACTTGCTGAGCAATGTTGGGAAAGGCCCGGGCTAATTCCATCAGGGTCATGCACGTCTTGGGTTTGGGGGGTTTCTTCTTACGCATCGGGGGATGACGCCCCGCGCGTCGGCGTTGTTGTTTTTTCTTGGAGGGGGACCGCAAGGCCCCTCGTTTCTTGGCATACGCTTCGGCTCGATGGTAGGCATTGGCGTACGCCCATTGTTGCTTGGTCGGACTGGCCAACTTTTCCCACCACGGTTGGGTTCGTCGTTGTTCGGCCGCTTTCTTCTGAATGAATTTCAGCACGTCGGCGTCGCTGGTGGGCGTGGGGGTGTAACTGGCGCGCGGTCGGCTGGAATCCGCTTGCACCTCATCGAGAAACCGTACCCGCTTTTTTCTTTTTCGAGGCGTGATTTTAACGCGGACCATGGTGATCGGGAATCCAACTATCGTACTTGGCCGGCCACCCTTTCCACCGGACCAATACCCGGCGTCCTTGGCGTTTCAACACTTTTTCGACCCGAAATAACGAGTCGTCCGACACTTGCACTTTTTGAACATCGGGTTCGTAAAACGTGCCTTTTATAGGTGTGCCGTCCCATTCACTGAGTCGATACGTGACGATCGGATGACGACGAACGTGCGTGACCACAAACACTTCTTCCGTCCACCCGGGCAAATACCCTTTTTTGAAGGGACGATGTTTCTTATTGAGACGCACCCGATCCCCGACACGACATTTAGGCGGTGGGGTCGTTTGCTCCAAACGCGCGCCGTAGAGTCGGTCCCACACCTCCGGGACTGTTTGTGGGGTGACTTGATGCGGGGCCATACCAATACTGCGATGTTGGGTGTGATTGTAGGTATGAATCAAGGGCTGTAAGACGTCCACGTACCGTAACGTATTGTGAGCGGTAAAATACCGGTACATGCGTTGTTTCAACGTACGATGCCATCGTTCCACCACGGAGGCCTTGCTATCCCCAAACGTGTAAAAATGATGCCACCCCTGTTGCTTGAACCAGGCTTGCACTTTTTTATTCAAAAATTCTTTGCCTTGATCCGTCTGCACACGGAGCGGTCGTCGCGGCGAGGCTTGTCGACGAATCTTGTCCAACCCTCGGATCATCTCCGTGCTGCTTTTGGATTTGATGGGGACGGCCCAGGCATACTTGGACAGGACGTCGATCACGGTCAACAAATAGTTGTTGCCCTGATTCCATCGACGGAGTTTTTGCATGTCGACCAAATCCATTTGCCATTGTTCGTCTCGGTCAAAGACCAACGTGGGTGCGGTGGGAAACCGCGTCCGTCGGGGTTTGTGGAGGGTATAACTCAACACCGATTGGAGAATCTTTTGGGCTTGCGGGGTTTTCAATTTATGGGCTTGGGCAAAGGGTCGGACCCCGCCCAAGGCCCCGGGTTGCTGGGGATCTTCGTAAGCGCGTGGCAACGACATCAAGACACTGACACACAATCCTAGCCAATCTCGGTCTTTAATAGTTTTTTCACACACCTACATGCTTTTTTCAAAACAACACCGAGCTACCAAAGTTCTTATGCAAATGGCGCGTCCTCTCCCGCTCCCTCTCCTTGGCTTGGATGGCTTCCCCAAACTGATTGGTCCACGGCCTAAGCCTCTCCACAAAGTCCCTCTCTGAGTTTTTCAGCAGGGGAACGGCAGGTATACCCCATGGTCTGACGAACGCCTTCTCATAGTTATGGACCTCAGGGGGTGTGTCTTTCACCCATCGTCTCAGGGTGGGTTGCGCTTGCTCTCGGGGGGACCACAGCGGACCATGGAGCCATTGAAAGTAGCCACAGGGGTCTCGACCTGGGAGAAAGCTCCCACAACTGAAAAACACCTTCTGGTAATTCTTGTTGGTCCGGCTCAATTTCATCCTAGGAACCAGCCCACATTTGCATTTGAGCTCCCCTCGTTGCAATCGGGCACGGACTTGAGGGTGCGTGTCTTCTTTCAATTTCTCCATCATCACCTCTCGACTATCTTCAAACAAATACACGGGACACCCTTCTTGGGGGCACTTGAACCTCAATTGGCCAAATTGGGTCTCGGGGTTAACGCAATAGATGTATTCACAAGGATGAAAGGGGCACGTTTCATACAGGAGCTCGTTCAACTGGGTGTCCATCTGGTCAAGGTCCTGGTCTTCCTGGGCAGGATCCACCTGACACTCTTCCTCATACTCTTTCAGGGTGCCCTCCATCAAGTCGTTCACTGAGGAGACGGGTGAGACGATGGGGGAAGGGGTGGGTGGCGGGTCTGCTCGGGGTATGGCGTTCAGGGCCCACACGAGTTCACTGGTAGGGTTCGGTTCTACTTTCTTCACTACAGCCTGCGCTTGATAGGCCTCTGCTTCAGCTCGGGGCAACCCGATCAACGTCATCTCGTGTTCACGAGTAGTTTTCATGTCTGGGGTTGGTGCTGGGGCTTCCTTGTCCCCCTTGGGTTTCTTACTACTACTCACTCGGCGTCGTTTGCGTCCTGAGGGCACTGCAGCAGGTTGAGTGGCTTGACGTTCCGTGCCTGAGCGGAATGATTGGGGTGCACATCTGGCCTGCCTTTTATAGCCCATGTCCCGGCATCTCGTGATCCTCATACGATCTGGTGTCCACCAATCCTGACTCTACTTGAGATCTCGTGAGAGTGGTGTGATCGGAGGGTCCACCAATCAGAGCCCATGGGTTCCATTATAAAACCAACCGTGGGTCGACGCTGTTTCATTCTGTCTTTTTGATGTTCATGGAATGTGAAGGTGGATCGATCGCTAAAGAACTTCCTATTGTAAGTAAATCATGGCGCTCCACGAAGTGGGTCTCTTGGCGTACAGTCAGGGGTTTGCCCTTTCCCGAGACGAGTATATTATTCGAGAACTGGCTTTGTGTGACTGGACAGGGCATCATCATGTGTTGTTCAAATACCTGTTACCCCATGGTGTGTCCTACGATCAATTATCCGAGAAGGCTAAGAGGCGTGTCGATCGTCAGACCCGGACCGTGCATGGGTTGCCTTTTGAACCGTCTACGGCGTACAACCGCCACGAGTTTCATCCCTATCGGCAGATCCAGGATGATCTCACCCGTTGGTGTCAACGGTACCTGACCCCCCAACGAAATCGAGTCGGAGTGTTCACCCTCAATGGTCTGTATCGACTGTTCCAAGAGAGGTCGACTCCCCTCGTGGTCTTGCAAGGGCAAGGGTGTAGGGATTTGGCCAATCTTCCTATTGCCACTGCCAATGTGATGGCCGCCAACGATCAGGGGCGTAATTGGTGCATGGATCATACTGATGGAGCCCGTGAAAGTGGGGTTTGGCACGATCATTGCGCGCATGTCCGGGTTTGTCAAATGAGTGGATGGTTACGTTGTCAAACTCATGTCTTACCCACCCTGTACCAAGTCAATGCCCAACGCGTCTTGTGGCAAAAACGATGCGATCGATTATTGGATGTGATCTTATGCAACCCTTGTAAGGACGACAAAGACAAGGCCTTCGCTCGAGGACAAGGCCTGGATTGGATTCCCGACACTTGCTCCAACTGTCGCCATGCCCGTCGTATTTTCGAACAAACGGTCACGTGTCGGGAATGGCAAACCCCCTTGCTGTACGCGGACGATGAACCACATACCTTATGGGCGTGGACACCCTTATATCACCCTAATCACTGTTAATTTTTTCGATAGACCATGCCACTGACGATTTACACGGGCGGTGCGAAAGGCGTGGACACGCATGTGGAACGATTATGTCAGTTGTATGGGCACGCGTGTGTGGTCATTATCCCACCCTGTCACCCTCGAGCCAAGTCTCTCGCGCCTTTAACGCAGTCCGAGTTGGACGCCGCTACCCCCATTGTGACCCAGGCCGCGTTTCGATTGGGTCGACAAGTGCATCATCCCATCAGCCTTCAGTATATCCAACGCAATTATCACGTGATCCAGCCTGCGTCTTTAGTCTTGGCCGTGGGTTATTTTGACGCGTTGCACAAGCATCTCTTGGGCGGCACAGGCTGGAGTGTGGTCATGGCCCAGCTCTTAGGCAAACCCCTCTATGTCTTTGATGTGGATCGGGAAGACTGGTTATGGTGGAATCCCGCCCTAGGTCACTATCAACCCTGTGAAAGCATGACCGAGGACTATATTGCCCTCCCCACCCTCCAGGACAAGACCGCCATTGTAGGCACGCGGGAAGAAGACCCAGCGATCTATCCCACCCTGGAACGTTTATTCAAACACCAATAAAAAACACAGTTCTAAACCACATCATTTGTTTTTATTTTTTTTTAATGAATATCGACGACCACAAAATTCATCGCTGACATCACATTCATAATCAAGTCTAGTCTCTTCATCACTTTGTCTATTGTATCGTATGAAGGTTTCCTTCTCCCTATCATGACGGGGCGCTGACCCAGGGGACAATTGATCTGATTCTTGAAGGTGTCAATCACAAAGGCAATGCCCTCGTTCAATAAGCGGTCGAGGTTGGGGGATGGACGCGCCATCTCCGTCATCATGCCAATCTGAAACCCAGACATAAAAATGCTCAACGTCAAGGTCATGAGAAGACAAAGAGTTAAACCACTTTTTTTTACTCACCGAGAGCCGGTGATCCATGAGGCGGTGGCAGTGGTGGCAGCCATTTTTTCTAGGGGCGTGCAATCGTACCACCACTTGATTCCACCAACGACCTTCGCCCAGGTGTTGAGGAAACCCCGTCAAGTCACATTTGGGTAGCCCCTTGAACTCCTGCACCACTTTCTTCCGCTTGTCCATCGTGTAGAAACACTCGACCCAAAACATGATTTTGATTTGGACTTCTAACGGGAGCACGCGGCCAAACGGTTTGTTCCTGGGATCGACTAATCCTCGGCAGTCCATTCTGACACAGTGAACAACTTGGCGATTGACCTCTCACCGTGGTGTTCCCTTGTTTATCCTCCAGTCTCCACCAATCACGCACTCGCGCTAGACCCCCTGGTCCAGGGAGGATAAGGTGTACCCATGGGGGGTACCCCCTAGAGTCTCCTCTCGTTCTTAGACACCCCACGTGATGGCTCTCCACCAATCACGTTCTCTGAAAGAGTCTCTAAATCACGTTGCGCGCTTAGTGTGGGTTCATTCTAGTTTGATCCGTCACACTGATCAAGATGGTGAGTTCGTTGTCCTCGTTGGTGTTGTACTCGATGCCGATCGCCATGTTGTTCGAAGCCCTAACGATGTTGTGGCACACGCCTTTGAGAAGTGACTGTCTGCGCGCCTTCTTCAGACGCTGCACGCATGAAGAACTGCGGGATTGGGCCAAGACACTGCCGTGGGACCACCCCGTTGCCCGGAAACTCGATCACGAGGTCCATCGCCGCCGCATGGCTGGTAAGTGTCATGGCTTTCCTTTTTTCGGGTGTGTGGGTCCCTTTTTTCCCTCATGTCCCTTTTTTGATTCCTAGACGTGTTCAAGGGGTTTGAATTTCTACGCACCGTGTTGTGGCCTATCCACCTGTGTCTTTGCCCTCGACGAGCTCGACTCAATTGGGCCGCGCGGTTCTGGGTCCCAGCCTGTTCCTGTTGATTTTCATTTTTTTATTAGATTCTTGGGATCATGTGGAGAATCAGCCTGTGTGTCATATTTATCAATGGGTCGCGCATCCCACTCCTGGCGGAGTCTGTAATCACTGTGAGAGAATGATGGAGGGATTAAGATTAGATGATGTGATTGCTGGCAACCGGGAGGGGTCCCTCACTGAAGATGATATTGTTGAGTTTGTGCAGAGTGGGGATCCCAACCATCGAGATTGGGATGATTTTCCACTGCGCATGACGTTCAGAATTAATTCGTTTCTCCGGCGCCAGGGTCCTGTGGATGACCCGGATTTAGCTGCTTTAGGATTTTTAGAGGATTAATTTTAGTTTAATTTTTTTACAGCCACGCATTGTTTGTTGCGTCATCATACGCAATGGATCCGCCCTTTGCAAGCCGGTTTTTTTCGTACCAGTATTCCTGTCTTGATTCGACTTTCCACCTCTTTGTAGGCTTTCATTATACATTAAAACATTATGGAGGATGGATTAGACCCGTGCAATTGCGATGTCATTATAGTACGGTTCGATGTGTAATTAGTCTTCATGAAACGTTTCAGATGTGATTTCCACGATGGACGAATGGGGGTGGATCCTTGCCGTGCAACAACGATACCATATTCATAGTGTTTATCATTTCGTGCAATTCTGTAATCATCCATAGTCTTCATGAATTTAGCCTATTATTATTAAATTTTTAGATGTGATTACCGAGATTGAAATCTATGGGTACAGAGGCTGGATCCGAGACCGCATTGCTTTTTTACTCATGGCTTAGACCATTATTATTCATTTTTTTTCGTAGATTCGCTTACCATTCTCAGTACCCACCAGGTTCATGGTACTTCCGCTGCATGGTGTTTCCTCGGCAGCATCGTGCAGTGGTACACTGGATCGGGGATTCATCTTCCATTTCCGAGACCCATTAAATTACTCTGTTGTCGTTGTTATTTGAATTTTCGTTTTGTTGGCGACTTACACGTGCCCTGTTATTGGTGCGAGATGTTGCAAGGCATGGGCTACCCACCCCGTCCTTAAAACATGTTTTTTTATTTTTTTCAGATTCTCATTTTGTCATGCGAGCCATTTATCTCCCTTTCTTATTTCAGCCATTGCCGAGGTGATTCACCATCACTCCAGGTCCCTCCAAAATTTGACGGGGCAATTGTATTTTGTGTGTAAACGGTGCTGGATTTATTTACGGCACGTGTCCGAACTCCATGAACCTTGTCGGGGCTGTGCCATGATGGAGAGCATGGATTGGGAATTCTGAACACCCGGCAGGGGGAGGTCTGCATGGTGGCGCCACCCCTGCTGGATGTTCATGATTATTTTTCAATTTATTTTAGATTCTTTTTGGATCTTACAAGATGTTATGATTTTCCGAAGCTGGCCCATCCCTCACAAACTTTGTATTGTCAATCATCAAGGATGGTCCAGCTTACTTTATCTGTTCAAACTAAAACGTTAATTTTTTTCCTAGAAACACTTTGGATCTTTCAACATTTTAATTTTAACCAAGACTGGATATTAATTGAATTATTTTGTGTACAATCTTTTCCGGGCGTGACACCACGAGGGCGTCACACACGTCCCACTTTGTAAACAAGTCTTTTTTGTTTTTCTAGTTATTCATTGGACAGTAAGACACCGCCTCGTGCGTGCCAATGGTCGAGTGTTTCTGATTCAGTTTGCTTCTTGGCTCTAACCACCCCTCCCTTTCGTTTCAGCCACCCGTTTCGATTTACGTCGACCATTATCTAAACCATGGTCCTTGATAGGATTCCACCATTATCTTCCATGGCCTAATCCATTGCTCATGACTCCTTCAGCCAGGAAGCAAACACCCTTTCTTCGCAACGTGTATTTCATGTAAAACCATGGGCGTGACGTCATTAGGACCTCACACACGTCCCGGATGTCATTTAGGGCATTGTCGAGACTTGTATTAAAAATGCTGTGGACCTCTATACAGTGTGTGTGTTTTTTATGGACTTCCGGGGATGCGAGGGGATTGGGGTTGAATTGTGTATGCGTCCCGCTTGTACCCAGGTTCTACGCGGTCCTTTAAAACTATGCCAAGTATGCGGATCCACCTCTTGGGTGGGGTCACGTGATTTTTATGCCCATATTTGGGAGCTTTGACGTCATTGAAGTCACATGGGCTGTATGCTTGATTCTGATTGGTCGAGAAAAATTTTGCTGCGCTGTGATTGGTTGGGACCTTCTGGAGCCTCCCATACTACTAACGATCAATTAGGCTATCAAAATACAACAACGAAGGGGAACTGAAATAATGCACTTTCCGTTTACTACCTGACCATAGACAAACAAGGACGTTAGTTAACACATTTTTCTCCCTCATTTGACATTTGCCAAAATTAGCCCTATGTTTAGGCAGGTTTGAGCAACCAGCTGCTTTGTTCTTTTAACGCTCGAGGTTTCAACCCATCTTGACGAGCTTGTTTCGTGGGTATAAAGAACAGGAATGTCATTTGTATTTGGAGCCCTTTTATGCCGTGTTTGGTGCCCACTAGGCAGCCTACATCGAGTATTTATATTGTATTAAGAAAGTGTCATTCTCAATAACCGTCCAAATAATCTCACGTCTTCTTGTCTTGTTTCTTTAATAATAAGGACGGTTAATTCAGATTTAGCCTTTCTTTTAGTTTTAAGCTTCAACAAACTGAAAGCATACCATGGGTTGCCCCGGATAGGCAAGTCGAAATTTTAACTCTGCTGGCTACTTAAACTGTCCCTGTCTCACCGAGTTGTTTTGCCTCCGCAGTACGAGTTTACAGTTCGCATAAAAATGGTTAGATGAGAGTTTTCAGAGGGCAGCTCGTCCTTAATTACTCGGAGCAGAGTATAGCCTTGGGTGTCCTTGACCACATAAATGGGCCCTACAGTGCTTTATAAAGCCCCATCATCGAGGCTCACATTTGGTTTATAGATATATATATATATTTTCCAAACGGATTTAATTTGACAACTTCGGTGCCATTTGCCCTAGTTATTGGTAAGATGTGCTAACCATGACAAGATTAACTTTCTCATAAGTCACGTTACAACTCCGCTGAGATAAACAACGAATGTAACGGGGGTACTGACTACCCGAAAGTAAAAAGGCCAGGCAGCCATTAAATATGTTTGTTTCACACAGAAACAAAAGAAAATGATGAACAGGTTTTCAATAATTAGCAGAATTATAAGTTAAATAGTAGGCTTAGAATGGCACTCGATTATCATTATGATAATTTTGATAAACAAACTAGGTGAATTTTGCTTATTAGAAAAAACAAAAATAATGCTTTACCTACCAACAGAAGTAACTCCAAATTATAGTTCGGCAGTTAGTGGAGTTTAATTGATCGCGAATAGACGGTATATAAATGTTCTGCCGTGTTATTTGCGTTCGAGCCCAAAACGTCATCTGCAGCAGACAGAGATGATTATCACTCACCTGCGTATATCGAAATCGTTTTCCCTGGAGTTTGAAGGTGAATGCCTCCAAAGAAGAAAAAAGAGCTTGTCCGTTTTCGTCCTCGACTCCAAGACAAAAGAAGACGACAGAATCGTTTTGCCACCAAAGAATGGGCTTCGAAATTAGCAGAGAGTGACATGGGCTCCTACTACAATCAAGAAAGCTCCTGAAAAACCCATTGAAAATAACGCGGAATCGAGTTTCACGAGTTCGTTAGCGAGCGGAGCTAGCTTTTTAGCAGCCAAGCGAGAGGCGAAGTCACGAGAGGTCCTGCGCCATACAAAAATCGAACGAAGTACTGTTTTGAAATTCTTTTTAGCGCGAAAGAAGCTTCAAGAAAAACTCCAGGAAGCGGTTTGTTGTCGATTTTTCCAGGGAAGTGTCGAACTTTTAAAAATTGTATCGAGTAAAGGTGGGCTTAGCTCAACTTGGGTTGTCCGTTGCGAAAATGAAAACTGCCCGTTGCAAATAACTAATGAAGCTTTCTCGACAACAGAAGGATCGAACAGAGCAGAGCCTTTGAAATGAATCTGTTGTCGGGTTTCGTTTTCAACTTTTCCTGCTGTGTCATTATTGTTGTCCCTTCGCTGGTATGCATCAACATTGACAGCTTTGGCGTTATAATCTGTTTAAATCTCATCACGGGTAATACGCCGCCAAAAATCGTTTTTCACTGTTTTCTCGAAATGAAAATCAGGGCGAGTGGAGGGTACGTTTTAAACTCCAAGTCGGCAACCCGTGAACCAATTTGGCTGAAATTTGGCCAGCTTAATGTCAGATAGTTTTTCTAAAAAAACCATGTCTGCGAATTTTGATTTCTTTTTTCGTTTTCGAGTTAGAGTATTTTTTTCACAGGTAGTGCTAACGATTTGCTATCCCCAACTTCACCTGCTTATAACAACAGAACAAACGCACTTGACAAAAATCTGAGACACGGTTTTTCAGTCAAACGTGTTAAGAAGCGAATGCGTTCTTAATTGGCTTCTTCCGTTAATTTTTGGCTGGACTGGACTTAAATTTACAGTGACACCCGCTTTCACAAAAAGCTTCTAATTTCTAAATCGCGTTAATATTTTGATTTTTTAAAAGAAATAAGCAATAATCTGGAACTATTAAGCTTTCAGAAAATGTACGGGTGTTTGTTAAAAGCGAAAGCGCTAGCGCCGATCAACGCGAGGAGGGTACTTGAGGGTAGATGATACCTTAAGTGTCGGTGTTAATAGCCTAACGCACGATTTTTGATCATTTCCTTCATATAATCTAATCCTCAATATGAAGAGTACGCGACGTATTGTTTTAAAGTCAGTACAGATGTAGCTCCCTACTAAACACTCAAATTGATGTGGGAAATATAAAGGAAATGTTACTGTTTGGCATTATTATTAATATTGTCACACTTGTTGAGAATACAGGATGCTAATACGGTAACAAAAAACTGAAAAGAAACTGCATGGAAGGCAGCTCGAGGGGTACATTCCATCTTTCTCTTTTGAATGGTTTGCTAATCAACAGAAAAAAATTTGAAATAAATCATGATAAGGAGATCGTATTATATATTTATTCTATTTATAGTTTTCATTTTTTAAAGACGAAATAGCCACCGTTCTCCTTACAGTATCTAATAGTGCTAAAAGACGTCCAGTTAGAAATAAGCAAAAACAAAGAAATAAAAAGATTATATGCTCATATTTTTTTAAGTTAAAAAAGGCAAAAGAAAAGAAAACAGGTGTACGCGTAAGAGGAAACATCATTTATCCACTTCTTCAATTTTTCCGAATGTAGCGTCATCAATAACTAGGCACATGATGGCAGTTAGCTCGCCTAAAACAGGGGCAATTGGGACGTAAAATTTTGTTTATGCACCACGCGACACTATAAGACAATTTAACAATTTGTGGGCTTTCTTAGCTATTTCAAGACGGATCTTGCAGTTATTGCCAGAACCAAAACTGAGTAGTGTTTATCTGCTTATTACTTGGAACGTGGTCAATTGACAGATGATAACGAGTGATCACCTTTTTCTTTTCGATTTTTCCGCTTTAACTTTAAAAAGATCTTCCACTGCTAATAAAGCGTCGAAGACTATATAAATAATCGAAAACGAATATCGAATGAGACCCTCGCCCCCTCCCCTCTACACTATCGTGCTGCTTAATGGCTAGGACTAATGGGGAAGATATGCCAACCAAAAGAGTGAGACTGAGCTCTGTAACCTGTGGTTAAGCTTGCGCTTGCTTACGGGTTTATTGATATCCGTTACAATCTTTTAATCCCCAATGCCAGAAACTCTAGTTTCTTCGCTCACTGCAGTACGTGAATGAAGTTTTTGAATGAAGTCCTCAGACGGAAATTTTCAACAAGCAGGAAACAATCTTACGCAAGCTGCAGTGACAACGATTCAAAAAAAGCCTAAAACCCGTCAAAGTGGTTATACCGGGCACGACACAAAATATTCTATGACGCAATCCAAAAGATCGGAGATACCTAATTTAAGACGTCATCAGAGATATATAATCCTGTAATTTGTTCAACTTCACAGGAATAAGATTCAGACCATTTCTGTGGAATAAGAACTTAATTAGTGACATTAAACTTTTCTTTTACAAATCCAAAGAGGCAATTTGAAAAGTAAGCAAAAAGGTTATCAAACGTCACTTGGGAATTCTTTTTTCCACAAACCTCTTTATTTAAATGTGTTTAAAAGTTAAAGGATTTGCATTTCTTTGTGTATATAGGAGACATCAATGTTTACAATTAAAAACATTGTTTTTTGCTATTCAAATGTGTAACGAGTGAAACAAAACAATCTTTTGTTTCAAGAACCAATCAATGCTCTTCTGGTTGGACATCGATATATTAAAAAGTCAAACTATGTAATTTTTCGTCCATACCAAAAAAAACTCAACTATGATCCCCAGGTTAATATTTTTGACAATGAAAGCAAGAAAAAGGTTACCCTTGAACGCAAAAACTTTATTAAATATTTTGGACTGTTAATCGATGAAAATCTATCTTGGAAGACCCATATTCACTCTGTTGCAAATAAAATAAGTAAAACAATTGGGCTAATTGCGGGGTTAAGACATATTGTTCCCACTTGCACCCTCTTAAATATTTATCAGTCACTAATTACACCTTATCTAACTTACGGTCTTATCTCTTGGGGCAACGCATGTAAAACTTTTCTTGACCAAATTCTTGTCCTTCAAAAACTCGCACTGCGTTTAATATATTTTGCTGAAACAAAAGACCACGCAATACCTTTTTTTGTCAATGCAAAAATTCTGCCTTTACAGTCTCTATATTATGAATCCCTTTGTAGTCTTATGTAAATAAAAACACTGCTCCGGATAATATTTCGAAACTCTTCTCTCGAATTTCTAGTGTTCATACTTACAACACACGTGCCTCAACCTCTGAACATTTTTATACTAAAGAATCTCGACTCAATGTCAAACGAAATGCTTTTCGCGTGTTGGGGTCAAAATTTGGAATGGGATACCTCAAATTCTTAAAGAAAGACCGAAAAAAGCTTTTAAAAGATCACTAAAAGAAATGCTACTCGATTTCCTTGAAACTGAAGACTCCTATATTGATGTGGATACGATCATCCTGAAAATTAAAAAGTAATTCTCTTGTCCTTTATTTTCATTTTATTTTATTTTTAAAATTTCACTTTAATATTGTCCTTGCATTTAAGTAGAATAGTATCTATTTAATGTAAAATGTATATACTTATATAACGCCTAATTTATTTGTATTTGTCTAATTTGTTGTAAATTATGTAGCCTAGCCTGCCTCGAATAGCCTCGCTAACTGCAGGCCAGTCCCAATGTATCTTTTGCTATATTTCAAAATTTAAATAAATTTGAAGTTGATATCTTCAATAGGTGACGTCAGCGTGAGTATCACAATTCTCTCTGTTCATCGCTCTACCATATGAAACTTGAAAACAATGCCAGGGAATAATGAGGACGCTCACTTATAAACACAAAATCTGGGGGAAGTTTGTGATATCTAAAGCCCCATTTAATTACCTTCCGTCTTTTCAATGTCCTTGAAAGCAAATAGAGACGTACATTGATGCTTAATCTCGGGATTGTCAAGTTTTTTTAAAAAATTATCGAGCGGTTTTTTAAATAACCGTGAAATTTGTAGGCGTGGACCAAATTACATGTTTTACAAAAAAAGGTAAAGAAAGCAGCCGAACGTAGGCTAATCAAATTCCCTTTTCTCGCAATCACCCTCTTTTTACGTTACAAAGTTTCAGATGTAATCAAACCACTATGAGATGAAACAGCATTTCCAGACCTCATCATTTTTTGTAGATATCAGCTAATTATGTCCATAGCATGTTTATTCACTGTTTTTTTCCCCTTCAGCGATTTCTGAATAAAACTCCTAGTACCGCGAGAAATACAAAGGCAAGTAAAAAACGTAATGGCGTCATTATGTTGCCATGGTAAATCTGATGTCAATAAAACATGGTTCATAACAAGTTTTCATCGTTATACAGTGCAGCAGTGTTAACCTTTTTGCGTTATCTTTGTTAATGCTGACGCGGTAAACGCTCAAAAAGGGGAGGTATACTCCCCAAAAAATCCAGTCGAGCCACCCTAAAAAGAGGCATACCCTCATATTCTCGTCTTTAATAAGGTATCGGGAGGGGGGGAAGTAAATGTTGTACTGGCGACCCTACGCGACGATAATAGTTCGAACTGTGCTAGGCGGTTTCTTGGCGGGACTACCACAGTTCACTGAAAAAAACGATGAAATGGTGTCTACAGGTCTATTTTCTTAGAATACGCGAAAAACACTATTAGTTAAATCTTATCCTCGTGGTCCTCCTCCTTGACTCCAAATGTCTCTTATTACAGTTTCTGCAACGCCATAGGACAGATAATTTTGTTCAAAAGTGCGTTGACAGGGAAAGGGCTGAGAAGATGATAGCGGAAAATTACTTAATAGTTTAGAGAGGCAAATGTAGTTAGCGTGTGTAAAGCCTTCTTCCAACCATTAACCCAGAAAAGCATTTGCAAAACGTTTGTTTGGACACAAAAGTCTTTTACTAAAAAGGGTGCCTAAGATTTTTTTCTCTTGGAAACCCTCGAAAGCGAGCCGCGAAGCGGCGTAAAAAAAAAAAAAATCTCTCACCTACCAGCACTTCATAGCCGCCAATGAGCGGGAAGACCTCTGGCATCCAGGATAGTGTCACATGTACAATGACTGTATGCTTGATTTTACATTACTGCGCTTACAAATTGCCTCAAACATTTCTTGCACCCAAACGTCACTCGTTTTCGCTTTCATAGCACTAGTTGATTGTTTCCGTTTGTAATTACAGCTGTGATTGGTTTGTTGGATTGTTTGCGGCTTTTGTAACCAGTCAATCTCGTCTCAAGAGCCCGTTTTCTCCCTGGTCAGCACCAAAAACGCGACCCGACACTTAACTCATGACCAATAGGGATCTATGGAGACGAGAATGGTGCTCAACCAGTAAAATCACCACGGGCACCCAACGTCAATTTTCGGAAAATATCTCTTCGGAAGACGATTTGAGATCTAGAATTTTCGGAACGTTTGTTGTAAAATTTCCTACTTCCCTGCCTCTCCTAGGATTTTCGAACATCTGAAAATGGTATAATTGCCCATTTTTAACGAAGTTTTACCCTAAAAAGATCACCCAGCATTTTCGGGAGCCTTTTTTGTGGCTGAAATTTTCGAAAAGGTAAGCCTGTTGATCCCTATAATTTTCGGATCACTAGACTTTCTTCTAGGAAATCCGAACAGCGGAAAAATGTTTAAGGGGTAAAATATGCATTTATCTACAGTTTAAATACTAAAATACGTTTAACAATGCTAATTGTTTAAGTCGTTTTGAACTTTATTTTCGTTGGTTGCCCCTGAATCACGTCACTTATGCGTACACGTTTGTACTCTCTGGCCACCGCGGTCAAACGTCTGAGGCGTTTTTTGTTTTAATTAGTTGGACGACGTGGAGAAAATGGCAAGGATGTATCGAATCCTTCGTTATTGTAACTTGCAATTTTCCGACAAAGGACGTTTTGATATTTGATTGACCCAAGGGCACGATGGCTTAACTGACAGAAAAAGACGAATACCGCGACGTCATTGATTAATCAGGTCATGCAGTCATTCATTGGTCAAACCATTCATAGAGAATACTTCATGGAAAGTGCTGGCGTACGGTATTTACGCACTCGTTTTTGTATCAGAAATCGAACGAGTGAGCGCAGCGAACGAGTAAGATTTCTGATACAAAAACAACGAGTGCGTAAATACCGTACAAAGCACTTTCCGTGTGGTATTGTGTTTATTATATACATACTGAGACTGATTCATCGTTTTGGCGGCCTTTTTACTTTAAATCTTTCAAAAATGCTAAAATTTGCCGCTACACACTTACCGCAAAATGACAATGAAAACGAAGTATCAGCTTTTTACATAAATGACGGTGAGGATATGAGGTAATCTAAGAACTATAAGTAATCTTAACTGTTTGTTCTCAATGCACAATTGAAAATGAGTGAATTTAAGTAAAATGGCCGATTTCAAATTATATAAGCTTAAGCTTAAGTGAAAGGCAAAGTAGCTCCGACAAAAAGCACAACAAAAGCTTACGTCTCGTTCTGTTTATCCCTTTTTGCTGTTGTTTCGCCGGCTCTCTACCGTTTTCTTTATCGACAGTGAAACAAACGAAACTATTCCACTCCATTTCCGAAATGTTTTTCCCTATTTTAGCGAGAAAAACTCTTTCATTAAAACTTTTCTCGTTGAATGTGTGCCAAGCGGAGCTGCGAGCTGCAATAAAAGGCGGGAATTTTGGCGCGAAACTCACACACATCTGTGGCTTCTGATTGGACGTATCATTTTTCTCACACGTGAAAAAACATCGTTCGCGATTGTGATTGGACGTATCATTTTTTTCCCTTGTGAAAACCATCATTCGCTCCTCTGATTGGCTAGAACTAATTTGCGTACGAAAATTTACGACATAGCTTTTTGGTGAGTATTACTCAGTATGTATATAATAAACCTGATTACAATATGAAATGCCAAAGTTACTGTATCAGCAGGTGAAGTGCGGAACAATGTTATTTTAATAATACTAATAGCGTTACAGGTATTTCAGTCTATATATCTCATATTCATTTGGCAGAGACATTATCATAAGGCTTTTGCAAAGCACTGTTGATTCTTATTTAAACCCCTCCGTTTACAAGTTACATTACTGCTGGCGCTCTCATCAGAGCATTTTCTTGTATCCTAAATTACCAAACTCAATGTTTTAAAGCTCTTTCTCTTTTTTAAGGCTCTTTCTTTCTCTTTATTCTTGTTTAAGGTACTTTTTTTCTTGGAACGATCGTATCCAGAGGCTAGAGCTAACCCGGCTTTGTATTTTAAGAAGGAACTGTCTTTTAAAAAACATTAAAAAAAGTTTGTTTTCATTTCAAATCTTGAGCCCGCGAAGAGAAACTAAATGGTTTTAAATTATAAATCTGTGAATGCTTTACAACTTTCATTTCAGCCCAAAAGTTTTCAGCGAACATTTTAGCAACCGGTATCAAACTCTTGCATTAAATGAACAACCATTATCGTCGGTGAAAGATCTGGGTAAGTCGGGTAAGACATTACGCCAATCTTTTACGAAAAATTCGCTGTGCTCTAAAATAAACTTCGGTGGAATCCAACATGGCGGTTGATCTCTCAGATAGTGCCTAACTTTTAAGGCTCGTCATTCAGTTAAAACCTTAATCGCTTTATACTTCTTTGATCGCATCCGCTGATTGTTGGAAATCCTACTCAGTCCCGCTTCTTATTTTCGTGAAAGATTAATCTATAAATAGCCTAGTAAAAATCTAAACATACCATAAGAGAGGTTTACATTCCTGGATGATGGGCTCCTGATTAGATCTGGATGGCTTTACTGTTACACATTTTTTGTTATAATTAAAGCTCCTTTTTTGTTAGTTTTAATTCTTTCAGTATTTTCTTGGCTTAGTTTCTAAGTCCATTACATGCATTTAGCTGTTTATACTTGTTCCGTCTTAAACTGTCCGATTATTGGGGATGCTCCTTCTTCTCCATATTATTCAGCACTAGCTTCAGGTGGCACGTTGTAATACGGATGATATTCATTGTGTTTGTTTACATTTAAATATGGTGCATCCCTTTCCATTATCGCCTCCATTTTTTCGATCAAACGGTAGAAACTGGGACGAATGCAAGGGTCTTCGTTCCAACATTCAGTAATCAGCTCATATCTGTTATGAATGGAGAAAAAAAAAACCATTCAATGCTTAGAAGAGCTCCAGTCAATTATTAGATAGTGTCAATAGACCTCTTTATAGCTTGTATGTTTTGGTTTCCCAAAAGAAGACCGTTAGACATGATCTGTATTGGGAAAACAAAACATTCAAACGAAAGAGATCTATTGGCATAAAAGTGAAATTTTTGGTAGAAGAGGCTTCTTAGCTTCATGAGTTTACAGGAAGGCTCCACCCTGAGGTCCAACCCCTTTTATACAGCATTTTGACAGAAAAGGTACCCCTTTCGTATACATTCCTTTCCTGCCTACCTTGAAAAATGGTACGACTACTTCACTTTTTAAGCCATTAAGTCCGTAACATTAAGCATGCAATAAAGGTACATCTGTTTAAAATATCTTTTAATGTAAATTACCGAGGTTTCAAAATTTCCTACCATTTCAAACATTTTAGCTCGTGAAATTCCTACCTTTCCATATACATGTGTCCTAAAAAGGTACTCCTTTTGGGTGAAGCTTTCACGTAAAGCCTATTAAAACGGGCTCTTGGAACGTTTGGGTTATCACGTGATTCTCCATTCCTTCATCCAGCCATTATTATTTAGAGCTCTGCCCTGAGGTCCAATCCCTTATTCTTTTGAGTATCATTTTTGACAGAAAAGAACTTTAACTTTATCCCTTTTCATTGCTGAAAAATGCACTTCCTTTTTAATATGAATAACTAACGAACTAGAAAATTTTCTCGACTTTTTCAGAGCCAAAAAATCTTATCTGGTCCTCCTAAGTCATTTTACAGACCGAAATGACAGATTTCCCTACCCTTTCATACCCGGCCCCAGGAAAGAGATAAACCTAATCACTGCTGATGATGCCTTTATTGACCATAAAGCTAATGGAGGGTTTCCATGTTCAAAGAGTGAGGATTCCATCAAAGTTTTCCCCTGCCGTCCGTCTGATCAGTATTTAATATGATCAAAGAAGGCGTTAAAATATTTGACGAATTCGTATGCTGCACCGTTCGGTGTGAAATGTAACTGAGCAGACGCACAGAAAAATCGAATCTGTTTGTTAAATCTAAGACCACTCTAATCAAGAAACGTACACGTCATCGGAGCACATGTCAGGCCTTTCCATGCGATAACCAGTACCGAGCAGTCGATACAACTCTGAGTTGGTCAGCGTGGGGTATGGTACGCCTCCTGACGATTGCGAGAAAGAAAACAAATGATTACATATCAGCAACTGAATACATGCAATTTTCCATTAGATAGATTTCTATTAAAGATGCCTTAGTCGATTATCACTTCTTCTCATATAAACTCAATAAGGCCATTTTGCAAAAATGGTTGATTGAATGGAGGTCTGATATATAGCCAGTGCAGTTAAATGTGTAATGAAAGAAGGCAGGGGGATTAACAATAAGGCTTCTTGTTTCCAGTCATCAAATGCTCGCAAATTTTTAAATTTGACATATTAAAATATGTATTGTCACATACGGTTATCATCTAGGAGATGTACTTGTCTCACAGCACTTAATCAATTGAAACAGAGCCCAGATCAAACAAGAAAATTCAAACTTGCCGCAAATGAAACATTATAAGACATTGTTTTCGCCCTTCCTGGGAGCAGTAACTTGATAACAATCGTAACAGTTATAAGCCACATCCCACCATGGCAAAACGGGGAAGGTGGGTTAAGGCACGGTCCCCTTAATTCCCTTGGAGAGCTCAAAACTTTGCAGTGTAAAACCATTATCCTGCGGGTCGTGCATGAGTTTTCAACATTTTGACATCATTTCTACGGTCTGTAAGAGTCATAGACCATGAAAAATGTTTTTTTGATTTGTCAGTCACCTCAAATTTAACATAACAACTGTAAACTACAAAATTACTGTCCACTCACCCAAGGTAGCCATTTCCCAAAGAACAACGCCAAAAGACCAACTATGAGAAAAATCAAAGAGGTTATAAATATGTACAGATTCACGGCATTTAGATTGTTTACTGCCCACGAAGGAGCCCAAAAATGCGTGTACTCTTGAGTTTAGGATGTAATTGGAAAACTGTTAAGGACTGGAAAAATCCGTTTTTAGCAGCTATTTATTTCGACAGAGATGCCTTTAATACTATGATTCCATATTTGGGCAAACAATTTTCCGTGCTTCTAATTGGACGGCTTAAAACCCTAGCATGGTTATAAAAAATAAGGGGATTTAGGCGCTTCAGAGTTATATGCTTCTGTAATTTTTGACGGCAACTACAATTTTGAGAAGTGATTAAGTAGAAAAGTTTCAATAGTTCCCTTGTCAAGGGAGCGGGAAAACTCATCACTTACACATCACTTTTGGTCGTGTAAACCCCTTGATAAAGTGATTCTGGGGCCATCCACTTTACAGGAAGTTTCCTGGACTTCGCTGAGCTGCTCACATCTTCATAGATTTGTCTCATCAACCCAAAGTCTGACACTTTGATCTGGTTGTCATGGCCAACAAGAACATTACGGGCAGCAAGATCTCTGTGAACAAGATTGTTTTCGGCGAGATGATTCTAATAACAAATAAGCAACGAAAAAACTATTAAAATGATCTTAAAACATCATAACGGGGGTACGCGGAACACTAAGTAGTTAAGTATAGATGAAAAAGTACAAATGAAAAGTAAATATCGGCACTGATCTGATTCAAATATTTACGTTTAGATGCATAACGAAACGAATTTAGCCAAAACTGGGTCGACCAAAAAGAATTTTTTCCATATAAGCCATTTTAATGTACTCATATCTAGAAAAACAGCCAATATATTTATCCCATCTATTTCATGTTTATAAAATATAGACTTTTGAATTCTTCTTTCCAAGTTATTCTCAGTATCAGAATCCCAGCAGCATTATCCAGAAAACAAGATAATTACCATTCCTTTAGCTATTTGCCAGGCAAATGAAAACAGTTGTTTGGTAGAAAAGTTCTCCTCTACGTCACAAGGATCCTCGCCTGACTCCCCTAGGTTTTCATTTGAAAGTGGCATTGCAGAAGCTTGAGTTTTTCCTGGTGATGTCGTTGGCCTGGTTAGAAGTTCTTTGTCAGTCCCTTTGAATTCCTCATCCTAATTAAATTGATAAAAAACTATCAAATTTTTGGTTTAGCTTGAAACAGCACAGCTTTCAAGTAATTACTTTCCCTGTTAGTAAATAAGTAACTAACGGATAAAAAGATAAAAATAACATAATTTGCTTGAGCCAGACAAGAGTCACAGAATGTATAAGTATTATCTATTAAAAGTAGCTTCAAAGTGACCAGTCTAGAGCTAGATAAAATTTACTTTGGGTCCAGGGTACTGTTTTCAAGTCTAGGATGAATATCCATGCCCACAGTTTGATGTTTGCCCAGAAAGCCTTGGCCACCTGCTGAACACTAAATAGTTAAGTATAGATGAAAAAATACAAATGAAAAGTAAATATCGGCACTGATCTGATCTAAATATTTACGTTTAGATGCATAACGAAACGAATTTAGCCAAAACTGGGTCCACCAAAAAGAATTTTTTTTCCATATAAGCCATTTTAATGTACTCATATCTAGAAAAACAGCCAATATATTTATCCCATCTATTTCATGTTTATAAAATATTGACTTTCGAATTCTTCTTTCCAAGTTATACTCAGAATCAGAATCCCAGCAACATTATTCAGAAAACAAAGATAATTACCATTCCTTCAGCTATTTGCCAGGCAAGTGAAAACATTTGTTGGGAAAAGTTCTCCTCTTCGTCACAAGGATCCTCGTCTGACTCCCCTAGGTTTTCAATTGAAAGTGGCATTGCAGAAGCATGAGGTTTTCCTAGTGATGTCGTTGGCCTGGTTAGAAGTTCTTTGTCAGTCCCTTTGAATTCCTCATCCTAATTAAATTGATAAAAAACTATCAAATTTTTGGTTTAGCTTGAAACAGCACAGCTTTCAAGTAATTACTTTCCTTGTTAGTAAATAAGTAACTAACGGATAAAAAGATAAAAATAACATAATTTGCTTGAGCCAGACAAGAGCCACAGAATATATAAGTATTATCTATTAAAAGTAACTTCAAAGTGACCAGTCTAGAGGTAGATAAAATTTACTTTGGGTCCAGGGTACTGTTTTCAAGTCTAGGATGAAAATCCATGCCCACAGTTTGATGTTTACCCAGAAAGCCTCGGCCACCTGCTGATACACGTCCTACTGACTAAAAACAACAAACACACCATTTTACTAGACGATGGAAGTCACAAGCCCGCAACTGAAAATAGCTCACGAGAATGAAAACAAGGCGCTGAAACGTAAATCCAAGACAGCGCAGAAAAGGTACACTATCGACGAAACACATTAGTGGCACAGGAAAACCAAGATCATGTTGTGTCCTTCTAACGCGAAACGTAAGCAAAATAAGGCGCCCTAGAGGCAAATTCTTCTTTATTAGTGAATAAGTAATTATCATGGTGTTTTTGTTTTCGTCTTACATCTACTTCGGTGGAAGTCGATGGAATCACTTCAAGAACGGCATCTTTGTTGCTTTGTTGCGGAGACACTGCAATGTCTTCTTGGTCTTGGTGTATAGAACGTTGATCCTCCTTAACTTCATACTCATCAGCCAAACTTTTCTAAATGATTAAAGAAAATGGCGATGACATTTACATGTAGAAAAAATGTAACGCTATTGCAGGTTTCCACTGTCACGCTATTAAAAATAAAAATCAAACCCGTGTAATAGATAAAGTCTAGAATCTGAGAAATGAAAGAAGGCAAATATACAAAGGCCCTCGCCAAGATTCAGGTCGGTGCAATTTTTCATGTGCGAGAAATTCGGAGAATTTTTTTACCTACATTTATAGAGCTTTATATGGAGACGCAATGTTGGTGCCCATCCGGATGGTCACTAACATGGCGGCCGGGAACCAACAGAAACATGTGTCACGGAGTTGTGCTATTTAAGGGTGAATTCATCTCTTGAGGAACTCATTAACTTTGACATTAATACAAAATCCCCACAACAGAGTCATTTTTTCAGCCCCCATGGCAGCTATCTCATGCGCCATGTAAATAGCCTGCGAGCAAGCTCTCTGGGGTGCTCTGGCGGCTCGGCGGCAAAAGGAAGGAGAGCTTGTAGCTACGTCTCTGGAAAATGAATAAGTCGATGCGAAATGCTGATTAGCGAAGATGACATTAGTAATGACGCCATTACCCTTGGCACGTGTTTTTTGTTTACAATCGCGCTCTTTTCCGCTTCGCGCTGATTGCCGGAAATCTGACAGCTCAGTCGACGGGGAGCCACAGGCGAACCGGAGGTAGAATTCAAATTCCAGAGACGTAGTTGGAAGCTCTCCTTCCTTTTCCCGCCCCGCCGTCAGAGCGCCCTGGAGAGCTTGCTCGCACGCTACCATGTAAATGCCGCGTCACGCAGTTAACCTAATTAAGTAAGCGCCAATTAAGTCGACAACTTCGATAAAAATCGATTAAAGTCGATAATTATGGATTAGCAACAACTTTTTTCTCTATCAAGTTTTGTGGTGTAAGAAACACTTTTGAAGGCACAACCACATCAACAAACCAGTAAGGGTCAGCTGGATCTTTAGTAGGCCTGATCGGTAAAATATTCAAAATACCAAATTTAGACTTGTGATAAGCCTACTTGATCCCCAAAACCTCTCTCTGATTTTTCTAAACGTCTTTATAGTTAACTAATTCTTCCATAAAGAGGGGCTTCTCGGTTCGCAGATCATTAAATAAAGAGACAACTTTTGCATATTACACTTGACTAACGCAATCGATAAAAACCGATATCAGAAAATCAATTGTCAGCGCTATCGTTTTTAACTATTTTAACGATATTATCGATTGCCTCTCAGGTTCAAAACCTAATCGACAACTTCGATAAAGTCGGCAATAATCGATTAACAACAACTTTTTCCCCTATTAATTTTTATCGATTTTCACTTTAATCAATCGCTCTTTATCGATTATTATTCATTCAAAATATTTCCCCGATTCTGATTGGCTAAAAGCACACATTTAAATTCACCATAACCAGTTACTGAAGACCAAATGTGGAAGAATTTTGTGTTTAGAGAGGGAATGACGTCAAAAATGGTTAATGCACGCATACTTCGTCACCGAGATGATAAGAAGTCGACGCTGTGCCCTCGCTGTTATCCTGTCGTAATGGGGTCATTTCGATGCTCAATTGTATTTTCTCCGCTTGCTTTATCTGTTTCTTAGCAAGTTTACTGACCTGTGTGGAAATGAATAAATTCGATCAGGAATCTAAGGGATATGCGAAAAGTCTTGCTAAAATTTAGGTCTGTGCAGTTTTTTTGTTTGCGAGGTTTTTCGGAGAAATGTGTTACCCAAATTTATAGAGCTTTGTTTTCAGACGCCAGCCATGTTGGCAACCCTCTGAGGAATACAGATATGATATGGCGACCGAAAACTCACAGAAACATTGCCATAAAGCGAGTACTCATAAACTTAATACTTATTCCAAAAGCAAAGACTGTTCAGATGAAAAAAATCTAAAAAAAAAAGATATGTCACTCTTTAACTTACAGTTACGTGACAGCTTTTGCTTCCCCATTATTGTCGCGTCACGCAATATATTAGAATATTCAAACGAATTCTGTCACAAAATGAAGAACCCTTTCGAAATGAAACTTTGTAGAAATACACGTGTTCAGTTGCTCTAATAGTTCACTAAAATGAAACTCAGAAAGATAAATAATTCCTTATTTTGAAGTATGATTACGTTACCTGCAAACCATTCAACAACAATCGGATGGGTAGATTAGATAGCTACAATAGGTCACAACAAGACATAAAACAAACGAGCACTCTGGATAATAAACGTTTTTAAGACAGAGCTAGTATGGAAAGTTAAACTACAGGTTATATACAAGCCTACATGATCTCTGGTCTCTCCCTGATCTTTCAGAACCTCTTTGTCAGCATAACATCTCTCGGTAGCTTGAAGTTCTTCGATCTAAACATCAAGTGAGTAACAAAAACCGTACTTTACGTCTGCATGGCTTCAAGCGATCGTAGAGTTAAAAAGTTATTATCTCCATACTAGATTACTGCCCCTAATTCGAGGCACACCAGGTTTTATGGACTAAGAATCGCAAGGAGGATTTTAATACCACCCCTACCATTGTTACACCCAAGGATAAAACACTTTTAAAATAATAATAATTATTATTATTATTAGTAGTAGTAGTAGTAGTAGTAGTAGTAGTAGTATTATCATTAAATTCTTTTATAATTTTGAAGTAACTGCAGTCGCTTAAATAAGTTGTACAAAATGTTCTGATAGTACCAAAAGATATTCGTAATGTTGCCTCCCTATCTCTGTTTCTTGATAATTTCGTTATAAACTAATTGTATAATTGTTCATGTCCTTCATACCTTTTTCCTTCTGCGGCGTAGCCACGTCAGCAGGTCACCACTGGGAACGTATTCTATAACTAGGAACATTTTCTCCTGAAGCGTGCAGCATCCAACCATAGATACAACGTTCTTATGTGAACCTAACAGTTTCATCTGCTCAATCTCAAACGTGAACTCTTCTTTCTGTGCTTCAGATGGATTATCTAAAGACAATTGAATAAAATGACATTGATTTTATTATTGTTATCCTTCAGCATCATTCAGTGCAAAATGTTTCATTTGAAAAATATATTCGTTCATTTTTACCGCTTCCTACTCATCCTCTAATGCACAAGGGTCTATACAGATGTATTCTACCGTGTAATAGAATATCGAGAAATATTCAGACATTTGTTACTATTTTCAGTTTACCACTGCACCCTGCCAGCAGCCCCGGTAGGTCTCTGAGTATCGGGTGGTGGTGTGATGTGACTATGTGATTTCCCTCACTACCTAAACCGCTGTTCATAAAACGCGAAATAATTAAATAACAAACCAACAATAAAGAACAAAAAAATAAATACAGACTTGGTACAAGGAAGAGTAAAACCTTATCCTGTTTCACGTTTTTTTAGACCCAATTTCACACATAAAGGGGTCAAAAATCATGCCCTTCGGCCCCGCTCACACCCTGGGTCTAGCCGTCAGCTTGGTGATGTCGTAGCTCAGTTTCATAATTTTAATTCCTTTTTCCTCGTTATCAAATGACTTGCGGTGCAAACTGGACGACATGGATTACAAAAAGGGGAGCCAAAATCTCTTTATATGTATCCGATCCTTCAGAAGGAGTAGTAATATTGACTAGAGCTTGCATTTTTTTAGCCTAACGAACCCCAAAGGACGTCTGCGGAGAGACTAGCATTTTTTAAAACCAGACTTATTTCAGTATTGGCTTTAATTCTATCTGTAGGTTAGGCTTTGGCACATTATTCTAGCATTATTTTGAGCATAATAGCATGGCAAAAGCATCGAGCATTAAATGCCAGCATTTTAGCAAGATTTTTGTAACATTAAAAAGGAAAAATTTGTCTAAAGTGGTGAAATTCACCGAGAAACAGCCAAACATATATATTACAGAGGTTTCTAGCCAAAACTAGAGTGAGCCTGGGTCTAGTCAATGCCCGCAGTTATACACGTCAGTGGTTCAGCGTGTGCAGCTGCCATTTTGTTTGCTTGATATTCCAGTATGGATGGCTCGGACAAAAGAGTAACACATACATTCTAGTTACTGAAATTTTTGTGTCTATTATTGTGTATGTATTGATGGAACTTTTGAGCATTTTAGCAAGGCCAAAAGAGCATAATTTAGTAAACATTTTGCGCATTAAGCATTAATCATTAGCATAATAGCAAAAAAATAAAAGAATAATGTGCCAAAGGATATTGTAGTTCAATTTACAGTTGCTTTTGTTTTTGGGAAATATAAATTTGTAAGAGATGCATTTGCTTAAGGCTTTTCGGCTTAAACCTACTTTTTTGGAACTTAACAGGTTTTGTTAATTTTTTTTCACACTTACATAGTGAAATAGAAACTACAAATTACTTAAAACACAAAACACAAAGCATACAAGCAAATTCCAAATTTCGATATAGCTATTTAGATTATTAGTTGTTTAGACATTAGTGTTACATGCAAATTTTCATAAATCATAAACTTACATGTAAACATAAAGTGAGACGCATTTGCGGGACACCCCCCTCTGTGGCTTACAAATGGCAAAAAATTTCTTCATTTTCCTTTAATGTGTGGTTAGTTTGTTCCTCCTGTTGGCTATTGTCTTTTTTACTTGATTATGTGCCTTAATCTTGACTTTGAAGACTTGTATAGAAGGATTAGAAGGATGGGTATTATTCAATTTAAACTTAAAGATAAACAATTTAGCTGCCAGAACCAGATGACTGAGAAATTAAACCTACTTTGGAAATTTTAAGTATATGAGTGCTTCTTAACTTCGATAATATCAACTTTATATCTTACACAGATCGTAACTTCGATATTTATCTTACACAAGATAAGGCAATCCCTTTAGGTGGTTTAATTTGCTTTAATTTCACGTCGTCGAGAAAAATCGAGTTTTGTTTTCCTGTTTCCCGTTACATTTGCTTTGAAGTCTTATTAAAAGTTCCCGAAGAGTTACTTACTGCGCTTTTCATAAACACGCGAATTCTGAAGTTCAAACGCCAACTGACGTTTGCGTTTTTCGCTGTCGTCAATCATCTTAGCGGAGCTCTTGGGAAACAGAGGTTTACTTCAACGAGCTCAAAAGGTCATGGTTTGTGATTTGTGATTGGTGGATTTCGATCCGTTTTGATTGTTTCTGTGGTTCAAGGTTCGTTGCTTGTGATGTAGTTATGATTGACGGCAGCGAAAAACGTAATTGTGAAGGCGGCTTTTGAACTTCAGAGTTCGCGTGTTTTTGAAAAGTGCAGTTAAAATCCAAAAGGGTTCTTAGTATGAAGAGGACTGGAAAGCAGTTACAAAATCAAAGACTTTGCCTATGTCTCCCCTTTATGGAAATAACAGTATTTCTTACCATGTAAAACTTTGACAGCCACCACCTGTGCTGCCTCCGCGTTGTTTAACACCTCCGTCTCATCACTCTTTCTAAATGTTGCTTTGTGAACAACACCAAACTCTCCTCTGCCCAGCTCCTCTTCAAACTGTATTTGCTCAGGTAGAATTTCCCACTTGTCAGGAGGAGTAGGCTCGAGTTGTGAATAAGACCTAGAAAAAGGAAAAAATTGATGCAGGATTATTACGCTGAGCACAATATTAAGTAACAATTAGTATTCACCAAATTAGTGGATAGCAATTTTCGTGCGTTGTGATTGGCTCCCGTAACTCGGAATATCTTCGGATATTCAATGTCTTGGGATGGGATTCAAAATGGCTTCTTGTTTCGTGACAGTTTCGAAAGATGAAATTTTTGCGGTAAATGAAGCAGGTGCACCAACAAATACCAAGAAAGAGCCCAGATTTGGCTTGTCGGCAAATACACAACTGACAAGCGACGCGAACGACTTCGTAAACGCTAAAAGCCATGCATGCGAGAACGGAGAAGTCCCTGCTCGCGGGCTAGTACAAAAATAACAGCGATTGAGGAAAATCAGGGAAAATGATTATTACTTACTTTTGCACGATTTTGAGCAGACATACCTTATAAAACGGACAACAAATTCAACATGACTACACACTCAAACTGAATAGTCTGCCGCATAAGGTACTAAACTTAGACATTTTTCCTCCGCGGAATATAAACTCAACCAATAGCAATATTTCGTCTGGTACATTATAAGAAGCTATGTTACCGAGCATTATGACGCGAACTGCGAACTTGAGGGATTTCGGCTTGAGAATCTATTCGGCTTTTCTCCACCGGTCGCACGCGGCGCAATTTCCTCTGAAAACGTCTGTTTTCCTCTTCGCCGAAGCTGGTGTTACTCTAGACTACGAGTAGTCCTCCATTTTTCCTCAGGGATAGTAGAGCGAGCGAAACGCGAGCGCGCGTGAAAATCACCCCACGCGAGAAAAGGCAACACGTGGCGGGGAGAGAGAAAAATGAGGTCAGGGATGGTAGAGCGAGCGAAACGCGAGCGCGCGTGAAAATCACAGCACGCGAGAAAAGGCAACACGCGGCGGGGAGAGAGAAAAATGAGGTAGTCCCTCATTTTTCTCTCTCCCCGCCGCGTGTTGCCTTTTCTCGCGTGCTGTGATTTTCACGCGCGCTCGCGTTTCGCTCGCTCTACTATTCCTGAGAAAAAATTGGGAACTACTCGTAGTCTAGTGTTACTCCAGTTGGCGATCGAAGTTAAGTAGATCTCTTTGCCTGTACTCTTTTCATCTCGAATTCAAATATTTGCACACAAAAGCGACATAATAAGCTCACGCTGAAATTCGTGATGACAGCTTGACGTGTTGACATTTCAATGACAATTTAATCGCTGGATGGCGGATCAGCGCCATCAAAGGCATGTCTCCAGGCTCCGTCACCATTTCCCCTCCCCAGGCTACCTCTCAGCTCGCTTCGCTCGTCGATTTTTTTTTTTTTTTGCCCACAGATTCTTTTTTCTCCTTTTTCCTCCAATGCGGAGCCTGGTCCCAGGCTAGAGAGGGCGGGTTTCAACACTGACTCTAATATTGGAAGGTGAGATATACTAAATCTCCTTTTGGTTGGAGTAAATTTGAACCAAGTGCTCTGGCTTTAAAAAGGATCTTTTGGGATTTCAGTGGGGTTGCTGTTGTTAAAGAAAGGTAGCCAATGTTGCACAGGTCCCTTGTTCTCTTCAAACCCTCCTACATGTGTAATTATAGTCAAAAGGAAATGGGTGTGACAGTGGATAACTGCATGCTTTAGCTAACCCCTGTCATCTTTAATATTAAGTTAATAATTGTTTGTGACATGTGTCAGTAATAGTCAGTGGGTGAAATGGTAGGAGGTAATGCTGCAGAGAAAACAATAAGTAGATGCTGGTAATTGGAGAAAATAGATATTTATTATAAGTTTAAGCTCTTAACTGGGGTTAATGAGCCCTAAGGGAGTACTAGTTCTTTCCACACTTGTCCCTAGTGTACTCTACTCTCCTCACCCTTGCAGTCAAGGCTTGTGCAGTAGTCAATAGCTCATTGTTTAGCTCAAAGTACTTTTACTTTTACAATGTTAAAGTGGTTGCCAAAGCTTCCAGTAATTTTCCACAATATCACATGATTCTCACCTGTCTCGCCTTATGTAAACCCCTCATACCATTAGTCGGCCACATTTCAGCTTTGTTCTTCAAGCAAGTGTCTACTCGCACTCTTTAAGATTGTATTTTTCTCTCCGTGTACGTATCATGCCGAAACAACGCAAATCTCGAAGCAGCCAACGTACTACGGTTCCATCTACCACGGCTCAGTCAAATGGCCGTGCAAACTCTGCAGATGTAGTACAGACAGTACAAATGACGCAGTACGCACAAATGCCGACCGAAACACTACGTTTACTTTTGTCCCAGCGCCGCCTGGTACAATCAGGGCCACGGCAGCAGCTCATCGCTCGCCTCCAAGCGAACGATTCTCAGGACTCCACATCGCCACCTACCGGCCCAGCGACCATGCCGGATCAGCAATTGGCCTCCATGATCGCTTCTATCGTGGAGCAAAAACTGGCAACTTTAAACTCCGCGAGCAACTCGCTGTCGAGCTCAACATCTGGCGTCGTTCAGCCATCTGCCCAACAATCCGCTCAGCAACATTTGCCAGGCGTTACCAGCCTCGCACCAGATCCCTCTCTCCCACCGGTCCGCAATGGCGGACAACAACAGATTCCGTCCTCTCTGGATTTCTCGCTGTCCTCCTCTCAGCAAGATTTGAATTTCGGAACACCGGAAGACGCAGCCCTTCTGCACACCAACTACAGAGTCCCTTCTATCGCCAGCCATCTCTCCAACAGCTGCATCGCAGCCATAACAAACGGTGAGTACGTGGACCTTGCTAGCCTTCTTCCTTTTTCGTCTCTCCTACGAGACCACGTTACCGCTAATTCCCAGCTTAAACTACAAGTAGGAAACGAGGGCCTTACTATACCCCTCCCATCTCAGGCTAAGCGCCCCAAAATTACTGGGATCGACCGATGGCTCGACGCCTTTGCCATTTACTCGTCTGTACTCCTCTCCTCTTACCCATCCCGGGGGGTGGACCTCTTCGCCTACCAGCAACTGATACGTGAGTCAGCCCGTAAGTTCCCCGGTATGGCATGGTATTTGTACGATATGGAATTTCGCCGAAGGGCCTCTCACAACCTTTCCATTAACTGGGGTCAAAGGGATGTTCAGTTGTACCTAGACACCTTTACTGGCGTCCCAAAAGCCATACTTTGTAAGGCCTGCAGCAGCTCGGATCATGTAACCGATTCCTGCCCCCTTTCCCCCAGGTCTACGGACTCTTCAGGGCCCAAACGTGGTGACCTCTGCTTCAACTTCAACAAAGGGGTTCCCTGCGCCCGCACCCCCTGCCCCTACACTCACCAATGCAACAAGCCTGGATGCACTGCAGCCCACCCAGGAAAGGACCACCCTGACTCCTCAAGCTCTGGACCCACCCAGTCAAAGACTAGCCGCTCAAGCCATTCCACCCGAAGCCGCAATTGAATACCTTTCTAAGCTGTCCCCTACCACCCCTATTGACCTTTCCCAACTTGCCCTTTATTTGCATGATCACCCTGACCGTGCATCTGTTGATGCTGTCCTTACCGGCCTCTCCCAGGGTTTTAGAATTGGTTTCCAGGGTCCTCGGGTTCCTAAGGAATACCCCAACCTCATTTCTGCCAGGCAAAATCCACATATTGTAAGTACCAATCTCCTGAAAGAGTTACAGCTTGGTCACACCGCTGGCCCATTCGTTTCTCCCCCTTTTCCCAATTTTCAGGTTTATCCCATCGGGGTTGTTCCAAAAAAGCACTCCACCGAGTGGAGAACCATTTTTCACCTTTCCTTTCCCAAACATCAAACCACTAGCGTCAATTCCCACATAAGCCCAACCGACTACTCCTTACACTACATTACAATAGATACTGCCATCTCTATCATTCAGAACATTGGTCAAGGGTGCTTTATGTCCAAGTTGGACATCAAGTCAGCCTTCCGCAATATCCCAGTACACCCATCCGACTGGGAGCTCCTCGGTATGAAATGGAACGGCCTGTATTTCTTCGATACGGTGCTCCCCTTTGGATTACGATCAGCACCCTATCTTTTTGACCAATTTTCCTGCATGATTGAATGGATAATTAAAAATAAGCTAGGTATCCCTAACGTGATCCACATCCTGGATGACTTTTTCTTTGTCACCAGGCCCCCTAGGTCAGACTGCCTTACAGCCCTTTGCAAAATCCTTTGTCTTTTCAGTGAACTCAATATCCCTGTTGCCCCCGGTAAAACTTTTGCTCCCACCACCTCGTTAGAATTTATGGGTATTCTCCTTGACTCCACAAGAATGGAAGCTCGCCTTCCCTTGGACAAACTAATCCGTGCTAAACAGGCCCTTCAACAGTGGTTACACCGTAAATCTGCCACTTTGAAGGAACTTCAGTCCCTGATTGGTACCCTACAATTTGCCTGCAGGGTTGTTGCCCCGGGCCGGGCTTTTCTGCAAAGAATAATAAGTTTAACAAAGGGCATCACTAACTCTCGCTGGCACATTAAATTGAATGGGGAATTCCGCAAAGACATTTCCATGTGGTTAAACTTCCTTAACCATTGGAATGGAGTTAGCCTTTTCTTAGGGGGTGATGTCCTCTCCTCACCTGACCTGCAATTATTTACGGACGCCTCTGGTTCCTATGGGTATGGTGGCTATCTCAATGGGGAATGGTTTCAGGCTACCTGGCTCCCTCAACACCTCCTTAACCCCACCATGGGTATCAGCATTGATTGGCAGGAACTGTTTGCAATCTACATTGCCTGCTACCTCTGGGGCCCTTCCTGGTCAGGCAAACATATTTGTATGTGGTGTGACAACTTGCCAGTTGTCTCCATCATCAACTCCAAACGCTCTAAGTCCCCTAGGATCATGGACCTCGTACGAGCTATTACAATTCTTACCTTAGAACACAACTTTTCCTTTACTGCTAGACATATCCCTGGACTAGATAATTCAATAGCTGATTCTTTGTCCCGTTTTCAGATGGACCGCTTCCGTCACCTGGCTCCCAACGCCTCACCCTCCCCCTGCATCATCCCTCCATCAGCGACATCAATTTAACAGCTTCTGTTTATCGCTACTTTGGTGCGTCCCTTGCCCCAGCCACCAAACGTTCTTATAGTGTCGGTAAAAACCATTTCATTTCCTTCTGCCTTATGCAAGGGTTAATTAGCCCCTCCACGCCCCTTCTCCCCGCATCTGAAATTACCCTGATTTATTTTGTCTCCCACTTAGCCAAAACCGTTTCCTACAATACCCTTAAGCTATACCTGTTTGCCGTTCAAGACCTCCATAGGCAATACAATTTCCCCTTAAAACTCCCAAAAATGTTTAGACTCCAGAAGGTCCTTAATGGGATCAAACGTTCCCAAACCCCGGTCAAATTAGATCGTTACCCAATTACAATCCAAATCCTGCAGTCTATTTTCAACTCTTACCAACCACACTTGAGTTGTGACCTTAATTACATTATGCTCTGGGCAGCCTTCACCTTAGCCTTTTTTGGTTTTTTACGTTCAAGCGAATTTACCTGCAATGACAAAGTCTTTGACCCAGAAACTCACCTTTGCTTTAAGGATGTCACCTTTGTCCCTAACATTGAATCCCCCAATTACATGCTAGTCCTCATTAAACGGTCCAAAACAGATCCCTTCCGCCATGGTTGCACCCTAACCCTAGCAAGGTCCACTACCTCCATCTGTGCTGTTATGGCTATGAAAGATTATGTGTTACAATGCCAACCATCATCAGCAGGCCCCCTGTTCACCTTTACTAGTGGCAAGTGGCTCACCCGAACTTCTCTTACTCATGAACTCCGTGACGTCCTGCAGCACTGCGGCATACAACCTCAACACTATTTCTCACATAGCTTCCATATTGGCGCCGCGACCACTGCAGCTGCTGCAGGGATTCCTGCCTGGTTAATCAAGGTATTAGGCCGCTGGTCTTCTGACTGTTATGAACGTTACATAAGAACTCCTCAAGAAACACTGCTAGCTATCCCTAAACAACTGTCAATGAACTGCAGTACTAATTGTAGGTTAGACCGTTCTTTGTTGTCTACCTGATGACTATTATTATGATTACTATGTACTCTAAATATGTTTCTTACTATTTTAATAAGTGAGGCTGTTGGGTTTTTCTCCTTATCCTAGACCTCCATTTTAAAATACCTGTGCAAACCAAACAAGGCGAAACGGTTTTTCGACCCCCCCCCCCCCTGAGGGTTTTCCATTTCAATATAGTATATTATTTCTTCCCCATGTGGCAGTTGGTATCCCAGCCAACGTCCACACAATTTACTGTGGGGTGATTGTGTTCCCCCATTCTTGACCAGAATATCTTGGGCTCACACAATCGTGGCAGGGAAGTGCACCCTGGGCTGCACTTTACCCCACAGTATGTGGGATAGCCCTCCTTGGCAATAGGTCCGGATTGCTTACTCCAAGATGGCACAACTCACCATCTGACCTATTCTCCTTCCAGAAGGGCACCCCTCTTCTGGTCCACCCTACGTTACACTCTAATGTAGGGTTGCCTCTAGAGACACCGCTACTCTAGGGGGTCCTCCTAGGGACACCGCTACCCTAGGGGGCATAGGCTCTGCCTTCCCTGCCACCCAAATTTTGCCAAATTATAGTGATTAATACAATATAATTAAATTATACAAAATAAATAGATAAATGGAGAATCTGTGTTCTTCCTTCTTTAGCTTCACAAGCCTTGCAGGGGTGGGGGGGAGGAGTAATCATGGTTACCCTCAGTTGCCCATGCCCCTCTCCTCGGAATGCGAATATTTTCTGCGGCCCTCCCCTTTCTGTGTCACTGACCCTTAGGGACTCATTAATTGTTAAGTAAACTACAGCAATGAGAGTGTTTGCACTTGTTTTAGTACATAATCACACTTGACGACTATTGTCTGTAACAGCAAGGTGCCCACATAATCACTGAAATAGAAATTACATGTAGCAATGTCATTAAGGATGCAGTTCATGCAAATTATGAAAGTGATCATGACTTATGATTATTGAATGTGCAAGCCTTAATTAGCACTGAATCTCTGTAAAAATTAAAGGTACTAAACCATTTATGCAAGTGTTCATAGTTATTCGTGTATACATGCATGAGAAAAAAATACCCATGCAAAAGTGAATTTGTATGAGATGTCCACATACAAGTCATGTTGAAGGTGATCAGTTTCTCAACTCTCAAAATGCATGAGCTTGTTTAGAAATGGTTGCCAGAGCCATAGTTTTTGAAATTCCCAGACTGACAGTCAAATGTACACTTTCCGTGACCAAATGAATGCACAATTTGTCCTGATAATGGCTTCCAAAGTCCCATCACAGCCATCCTTTCCGCTTATTTATTACATGAATTTATCGTGAATGTAAAGTGCAGAATGGATTGATCTTATAGTACGGCTCGGATCTTATAGAATCGGCTTTTTTGCGTCTACATATTTAAATATTTTTTAGAATATCGTAAAATTCCAAAAATAAGCCCCGGGGCCTTATATTTTTCAAAAGCCCTTTTTGGGGGGCTTATTTTTTGACGGGCTTATACATATACGGAAGGAAATTTTCGTTTCAAAAATGGCTAAAATAGGCTTTTATACTGGGAGGGAAATTTACGTCTCAAAATCGAATAAGCTAGCTTCTAGTTGAAAGAAAATTTATGTCAGTAATTTGCAGGAAGTTTTTACCGAAACTCGCGTTGAGGATGTAGATTGTACTAAAACTCAGCCATGCATGAACTTTGTCTATATGGAACGAGCAAATCCAAGCCAGGAACAATTTACTGTGACACTTTTTGACTGCAATCATTTAGCACACATGATAGTTCTTTGGCAAATGCGAAAACTTATGTGTTACTGTACAGTTTTTGCTCTGTTTTATTTTGAAGTTAAGGGTAATTTCCAAGAACAAGCCCTCGGGGGCTTATATTTGGAGGAGCAATTTAACGGAGGGTTTTTTGGGTTACGAGTTTGGGGGGCTTATATTCGGAGGGGCTTATTTTTGGAATTTTACGGCATATGTACAGACGCCGCACGCACGCGAACGTGGACGCATAGGGATGCAACCTCGTTCCCAGAGCTTCGATCCTTTTGGTCAGCGTTGCAGATCAAAAGGATCGAGGCTCCGGGACTATGAAAGGTTTCCAGGGTCCTTCGCTACTAGTCCCCATCCCCCAGCAAACAATATCATCAAAATAGATCTCTTTAGCTTGTATGTTTTGTTTTCCCAATAGAGGTCCTAGGGAAACTTGACCCTTTTCATTATGCGTTCATATGCACTGAATAAGAGAGAAATTTAAAAGAAACAGTTCTCAATTATCACATGACCTCTATCGGGAAAACAAAGCATACAAGCTGAGGAGGTCTATTGACATGGGTAACTTACAGCTTGATATCCTCTGTCAATGATTTACAAAGTATGCTTAGTGATACGTAAGTTCTCGGTCAGCTTCACTGCCACTTCCCAGTTTATTTAAATGGACAAGATTACATGCTAAAATGTATGTAAAAAAGGAAACTTTCCAATTCAGTTCCTTTCTTCTGTATTTTGTCCACAAGAGCACTTTACCACTATTTTTTCGAGTCGCTCAATGAAGGGCTTCTTTCTTCGTTTAGAAAGCAGATCGAACACGTCCACATCAAGGCCGCTGCAAATTTAAATCAGCTCGTCAATGGTCAACCTTTTCAATTTGTCCGAACGAACTAGATCGCATACGTTGAAGGTGCCCGATACGACTGCATGTTTTAGAGAACTTTTTTGTAGAACCTTTGTACACATATCAGACTGATAACGTTCCATTTCAGCTGCAACGTCGCCACCGTCACCTTCAAGGGTTAAAACTGTACACAACACTTGCTTTTTCTTTGCTGCCAGACGACCAAAAAATCCAGCTATCTGTTGTGCATTCAAAACCTCATCAGGCTTAAACCTGCGCACACCTCCCATGTCTTTCACTAAGGCCATCGTCTTGGAAACCTCTTGAGGGTCGCTCTTACGTCCTGTCTCCTCTCCCTTGTTAAACTCCTCCGTTAAAAATTGTTTCTGCCTGTCTGTAAAACGAACTTTCTTATTTATTATTTTCAAGGTCCACCCCATAGGAAGTGGGGGTTATTCGGTTGCAACTGCGAATTAAATTGGATAGCTTGCTTACATACAGTTTTCCAGGCTTGTCATACAAAGTTCCGTGTTCTACAACCATTTCATGCCGCCCCGCATCAAGGTGTGCTTGAAGATGACAGACGATACTCTTCAAGACGCTCAAGGAGTGCTTTATTCATAGAGTTCGCCAATTCTTGTGTTGATTAAGGAGATCACCTGAACAAGCTTTCCCGCCGCATAATCGTTTCATCTCTCTCTACCAGGCTTATGGGTTTTCCTTCTTTATATGCGCTACTCGTGATACATAAAACATACTCGTGATTCAAAAAAACTTTGCTCTGCAAAGCTTTCTTTCTCGGTTAACCTGATTTCTATAAAATTTGTAATGAACTGAGTCGGCCCCTTTATTATGGAAAGCCTGTTACCTTTTCCGGTTTAGATCTTTCAAGTGCTACGTCATCCAGGGAACATCGCGTGTGTTCATACGAACTTTTCTAACTGGCATTAGAGGGTCAAGGCCTGTGTGTATAAGTTGCTCGAAAACACAGAGTAACTCGTCGCAGGTTTCAAGGGAGCTGAGTGACAAAGGCCATTCCAATGAGCATAGATTCCTTCCCATCTCTGCTTTTCGGCTGGGTTGTAGATCGCGTTTAAGAATGAACTTTTCAGAGGCGGTACCCCGGTTTTCTCACCAGAGGTGATACAGATATAATATTGTGATCAGATGGGCCAATAGGTGGGGAGGCCTGCGGTTTGTCGTAAAGATCGTGCAAGTTAGTTATTACTGGGTCCAAAACAGCGTCCTTCCGGGTTGGTGCTTTCACGATTTGCTTAAGATGAAAATGCCTTTTAAGCAGTGTGACATGGAGGCGGTTAAAATCGCCGGCTATAATAAGCGCACAGTTCGGGTAAATAGATTTAGCCACTGCCAGAGAGTTAAAAAATGCTCGCACATGTTGATATCTGCACCGGGGGGATGATGTAATACCGCTAATATTAGACAAGAGAATCCTCTTGGAAGACGCGCAGGTCTTAGATGAACCCATTGGATCTCATGCTCATTGGCTTAGCTATGATGGCTAAGCCTATCAGAGCTCTAGAATTGCATTATCCAATGATTCACGTTTTAACAATGTAGAATAACATATACTTGCATACCTGAAAACTTTACCAACAACAAAAATTACACTAATAAGTAACAATTATTCACCTCAGTGTCGGTGGCTAGTGGTAACATTTAACGAGCCGCGAAGCGGCCAGGAAAATTTCCACCACTAGCCACCGACACTGAGGTGAATAACTGTTTTAGTATAGAAAAGAATGAGATAATTGAGCACAAAAATGATGATTTTTAACTCATTTACTGTTTCCAACGGTTAAAATTTTGGCGCGCAATGAGGGAACGGCCGTAGCGTTTTTTTTGCCAATTAGCTCTTTCGGGGGAATTTCTTCAAAAGAAGTTGTGAATTCTGCCTTATCAATCCTTTAAATAGGTCATCCTAAAATGAATTGACCCATTTTTAAAATTGTATGAAGAACACTTTATTTTACAGTACCAGCATTCTGGTACGTTTGCTAACCGTAAATATGAAGAAATTTCTTACCCCAAAAATCAGAAAAATGTGCCACCCCATTCTAGTAACTCTATTGAAAAAATGCAACCCCATTATAGTCAATCCAGTCGTGAAAAAAAAAACCTTGCACAGCGAAAAACTAACAGTAGCTTTGAGTGCACTTTTGCTTTTGTCCTACGGTGTGTTAGAAATCAACATTCGTTACTTCAAATGAGACTTTCGTTAAAAAACAAAATCAATATTTTTATCTGATAGTGACACAATTCAACAATCCAATTCTGATAAACAAAATTATTTCCCAAATAATGTAGGAGTTTTTTTTTTAACTGCCTTCTCCCCTGGCCCCCTACCCTATCGTTTTTTTTTTGTCCTTGGTTCAGCTTTCGCGTGGTTACTTTACGAAACAGAAAAGAAAAACACACCAAAAAAACCGCCAGCTACGCAGGCTAGAGTTTGTGATACGCCTTCAGTAGACTGCAGATGGAATTACGTATGCTCACGCTGTACGATGTAATTAGCAGAGCTCCACAAACCTTTTCTTTCTTTTTCTGTAGCACCAGACGAAAATAGCGAACGACAACAGCAAAATAGCGGAGGTGACCCCAAGTGAAATGTAAATAACGTTGTTATTTTCTGGTACAGATGCGGGAGTCGTGGTTTCTATGACTGCAAATAAAATATATACATATATATAATATCTGACTGGATTTGATAAAACGTGCTAAAGAAATTTCAAGTGCGTTTTAACAATTTGACATCTAACTGGAATGGAAAGCAGTTAAAAGTCACTAGCTGTAGCCAAACAACGACAGCATTATTGCTGGCAATAGACGGTAAAGGTCTCTCGCAGAAGGAGTAACACGATTTGGGGATGAAATAGACAACATTTGAAACGTCCAGAAATTGTAATCTTTTAGTCAGTCAAATCGTGAGGCCCATAACTTAGTATCGGCCGAAAACAGATCAATAATGCACAATCTTTGAGCACAGAATAGGCTTTCAAAGACAAAATCACGTAAATTAAACACTCACGAAGCGTTTTTATGCTTGGCACAAAGTATTCTGGTAACACGAGCTCAACCGCGCGTACCTGAGATAAGTCTGTCAACACTTTCAGTAAATCACGCAATAAATGACTTTCGTGGCAAAAACAACACTTCCGAAAACCACTCATAATACTTCCACACTTAATATGGGCGAAACATCGTCAAATTATTATATGTAATCAAATGATGAAAAGTGAAATAAGGGAATAATTTCACGCGTGTTTTGTCCAAATCCTTATAGCCTGCAGAGCAGGCGTTTTTTAACGAAAACTCGGAGGTTCATTGATCGTGGGCGCCATCTTGAAAAGCAACGGAAAAGACTAAGGGGGAGGGGCGGTGGAAGGGGGGAGGCGAGAGGAGAAATTTTTCCTCTCCTCCCCTCCCCCTTCCCCTATTTTAAACCATCAACCTCTGCCTTAAAATCAGTTTTTGACTCGTCCCAACTCTCTGGTAGTATTTATTTAACGTCCAAGATGGTGGGACAACATCATTCCTGAAAACAATTCATAGATCGCGCTCCAAAATACGCCTGCTTTGCAGGCTAAAATCCTTATAATTTCCCTTGCCTTTACTAGGATTTGGACAAAACGCAAGTGAAATTATTCCCTAATTTCACGAGTATACTATTAATATTTTATTACCTATTAATATCATGGGTGACGAATTACGTTCACTTAGCAATCTTGGATTTTTGACATGTTTATCCTGGATCGCATCGATCGAGAACTCCCCTCTCTCGAACGTTTAGGGCTTAAATTTGGCTTAACTTTAGAATTTTTCGACAAAATACCGGTTAGAATCCTTCTTGATGTGCTCTTTCGTGTGTTCAGGTTTTCTAAAGCGTCTTTTTATACCCTGGCATCTTCATTCATGACATTTTGAAAATTCGTCGCCATCTTGACACTGAGAAGTACGGAAGGTTGCCATGGCAATTTTGTAATTTCACATGTGAAATTACAAATTATCGCCGAAATTTCGCGCCAAAATTAAGGAGTAATTCGTCACCTATGATATTACTCTGTTAAACTCTCGCTTTCTCCACATAAATCGTCACATGGAACTTTTCTCGACTCACACAATCGAATTATTCAAGATCCCGGATGTAAACCAGTGGTTGAAAAGGAGATATGCAGTCCCCGTCTTCCAAACAATTTTTTACTATGTCTTTGGCCTGGTCAGAAATCGGCGTCAATTTCCATGTGGCCGAATAGATTTCATCCTTAGAACCTACTTTGTGAGGCCAAAGACTTGTTACTGCCAACAACAAAGCTCGCAGTATCCAATCTTTCCGTCTCGAGCCCGGGATCAGTCTTTCACCCGTGTAGCCCGAAATGAGACGAAATACGAAACGCACCTACCTTGATCCTCCGGTAGATTGGCCGAAGACTTACAAGTTGCGAAATGAAGATGCATTACAATCAAAAGAGGTAACAATTTAAAATAAAAAGAAAGAAAAAATCAGTTAGAGTACACCATATTTGCTTTCCGATCAGATTTCCACTCCTCACCACGACTTAAACCTTAACTTCGCGCTATTTTCCTTTTGATGAACCAGCCTATCTCTGTTTTGGACGAAAATCTTAGAGTGCGCCTAAATTAATATATTTTTGCGTTTTTATAACCATGATACCTACTAGTATTGCAAAAATCTTCCTCGCAGCATTGTAAACGTTCGTCATCAAACTGTCTGCATTGATCAGCAGATATGCAGCCTTGAATAGTGACTTGTTCGTTATTCTCCGTTTTGTTCTCAAACATGAAACAAAGGTTTTCTGGGAATAAGCATTTGGTTGTGATGGGAACCGATGAATTCTTGCTTGGGTACTGATAACACTCATTACCTAAAGGGAAATGCAGAATATTAAACTGACAATTTTTGATACAGTATGCCGGTATCTCTCATTAAAAACTGCCTGATAAGGAACAAGGGACTCTCGGCTAAAAGCTAATTGGAAACGCAAAAATTAGATCCCCCCAAAAAAATGTTTTTTTGAGGAAATAAAAAAAAAGATGTATAGAAAACGCAACGTAAATAGGGACTATGAAAAAGTTACTCAACAATAACTCCAGGAGGAAAAATAAGTCATTCTTTTCCTTTTTCTTTAATGTTTTTTGTTAATATCACTTTAGCTCTTAAATCGAAATGTTCTTCCCCTTAACTCCCTGGGAACTCTGTTTTGTCTTGAATTATAACATCTGTCGTAAATTGTAATAACAGTTGTCGAGAATTGTAATAACCAAGCTATCGTAAATTGTAATAAACGTTGTCGTAATTTGTAATAAGCCTAGCGGTCGTAAATGGTAATAACACATTGTCGTATTCTGTAATACTTCTTAATGTCAAGGGCTTATCTACTGAAATTTTCTTGTCGATCAAAAACATTTAAGCTATTATGTAGCCAGCATTATGGCAACAACTAAATCATCTCACCGACCACCTGATAAACGTATTTGAAACAGTCAACCAACCAACTTACTGCAAGCAACTGCCTGTTATACTTCCACCACATGTTGATCATAGGGGCCATTAGTAATATTGTAGGGGGGTGGGGGTTAGAAACAGTTCCAACCGTATAAATACCGCACACGCACAAATTAGTCAGTGAGACTAATTTGAAATGTTTGTCTGACTTTTGTTATTTTTTATT
>NC_133210.1:8244230-8254230 GCF_958299795.1 Porites lutea
TGGTGTGCAAACGGATGCAACAACTCCCAACAATGTTGGGACCTGCAGTGCAGCGTGGGAAGGATACAACCCATAAGTCTTTGTAAACCATGCGTAATGAGCGTGCGTGGCCCCAACAATGTTGGAAGAGCTGTGTAAATCTCGTTTTCTCCAATGAATGCTCCACGTTCTTAGACATGATGAATGGCATTGGCATTGACAAAAAGCAGCAACTTTATATAATCAAGAAAATGATAAATATAGCCATTAGAGCCACATAATAAATCTTTTGTTGTAGAAATAGGAACTGGGATAGCCCAGCATAGTATAGATTAACGGACAGTACAATATTACTAGTAATAGAGAGAAATGTGACGTCACGTTATCATGGTAGCAAAATTCCTGGATCTCAACAATCTCTCTTGAGGGAGACGGCCATTTGCATTCTCGAACGATGGAAGAAAAGTATGAAAGAGCAATCATGTACGGGATGATATTCAAACAACTCAGCAACTATAAAATTGTATGGGTTCTTTCCCCGATTAATCGACTTTGGCTCATCAGAGAAGAGTGATGTGTGCGCACTGATTGACATTGCCGCCACATTTGCGCGACCACCGTTTGTTAAGATTCAGAAATTTTGCTTCCATAGCGATGTGACGTAGTGACTTCTCTCTATTCTTTACACAAAAAGAAGATATGAGTAAGCATGTCGTTACGCTTGATTTTAACATCTGGTGATGCCTGCAGTGAATAACTCGTACTTACATCTATTTTCGCTTTCTTTAGACCAGAAATTTCCAGGAAACGAATCAAAAACCGGCGCTGGTCGTCATTATCTACCTTCACCAGACCTCCTCCGAATTTAAGACAGCGCTCTTGAGCACCTTTCCATATATTTTTATTATTTTCTCTGTAGCAAGATGATCCATTAAGATACCAATCGGTAGAACAAGCCAGTGGACCTAGTTTAAAGAACAGTTAGCAGTACATCAAACCAAGAAGGTTAATCTGATAATATTATGGTTGACAAATTACTCCTTGATTTTGGCGCGAAATTTCAGCAATTATTTATAATTTCACGTGTGAAATTACAAAATTGTCATGACAACCTTCCGTACGTCTCAGTGCCGAGATGGTGGCAAAGTTTTAAAAATGTTAGGAATGAAGATGTCAGGGCATTAAAAGACGCTTTAGAAAAACCTGAACACACGAAAGAGCACATCAAGAGCGACTCTATCAGGAATTTTGTCGCAAAAGTCTGAAACTCATGAACTTAAGCAGATTTCTCGATCGATAATCATTTGATAAACATATCAAAAACCTACGATTGTGAGAGTAATTCGTCACCCATGATATTAATATGTAATCAAATGGCATACTCGTGAAATTAGGGAGTAATTTCCCTTGCCTAAATTAGTACGATTTGGACAAAACACGCGTGAAATTATTCCCTAATTTCACTGGTCATCATTTGATTACACATACCAATCTGACAAGAGGAAAGACGTGAGCAGTGCACCAGCTAAAACTCGAAGTAATTTTGGCGATAACTGTAGAAAAGACGAAAGCAAAACAATTCTCGGGGAAAAAAGTCACCTAAAAAAATTTGGGGGAGCTCGTCCTACCTGTTGGTGGTTAATATTTAATTTGTGTATTGATACCACTTGGTAGCCAGCTCTTATCTAAAATATAAACATATTAGATGTTGCCATAAGAGCTGTTTGGTGCCTTTTAGAAGCCAGTCAAGATGTCTCGCCAAAAATTACAAGATGTATTTGTTACTCAACTATTTTTTCCGTAGTTTTGCATTAAAAGTTTAATCTTTATTTGGCAAAACTGCTCAAAACGGCCGGGACCAATTATATTTAATAGCTTTGACTTGTTCTTGGAGGGGGAGGTGCTTCTCTATGAAAATGTGGAGGTGCTAGTCGGAAATTTTTAAAATACACCCTAAAAGATATCAGAATATGGCATCTGGGCGTGGCTCAAACACAGCAGTTGAAAACTGATCCTTACAGCAAGAAGACTGAGAGAATACGAAGATGAAATAAAAAGGAATAGCAAAATCTATTTGTATCCTAATATTTGTTTACAGAAGATCCGGTACTCGTCAGTGGTTTTTGCTGTAGCCTATGACGTTTTTAACTCAAAAACACAACGCTGCCTATCCTTTATTTTTCTTATCAAGTGCTTTCTTGAGAACAACTTACCTTTCGCCCTTTCACAGATGAAGTATTTGTTTTCCTTGCAACATTTGGTAAGGTTCCAACCATTTCCCAAGATTTCAACACATTTGTCTTCACATACAGTACTCGATCTGTTACCGAGCCACTTGACAGGAAAAGACTCATTAAAAGATTCTCCATTGCTCCATAAATATTCACCTTTCTGAAACCGATGAACCAGCCCAATCCAGGCTGGATTGTCAGTGATGTTGGAAGACAGGTTATAAACAAAATCCATTTCCTTTTTATTCGCTACACTTACAAGGTCTCCTCCAAACCAAAAACACGCGCGTGAAGCTGTCGACCAACTGAATTGCCGCCTATAATTAATCTTGTCCATAATCTTGTAGCACGAGTTTTCAAATTCTTTCCAGTCTTGAGGACATGAGAGGTGTAGGTCTTATAAAAAGTCAAAGAAAATGACTTGAGAACGTAAGGGACCAACTCCAGGAAAATGTCCGTTAATAATAATAATAATAATAATAATAATAATAATAATAATGTGGTTTTTCATGTTCAAATGCAGCTACTTTTTATGGAGCTAAAATAAGAAGGACAGGAACAGTAATAGTTATATAGTAAAAGGTTATTGATAACTGAAAATATGGTCTAAGCAATACAGTCGAACCTCCCGTAAGCGACTATCTAAAATGCAAAGACTTAGCGGTCGCTTACTGGAGGTGGTCGCTTACAAGAATCGAAACACAGGGGGACATCTTCCGAGAAGAGGTCTGGGCACATCTACTTTATGGAAGATAACTTATTGCATGCAATTTCTAATTTACGCCATGTGTAGTTCCATGTTGTTACCTAAGTTTTTGGCATTTTCCAAGTAGCATAGTGCACACAGCGAGGATAGAGAACAGAGAATGCGTCAAGTGGTCGCTTACAAGAGGTTAAAAACAATGGAAAATCATTCCATTTCGGCCCAAAAAGTGATCGCGGTCGTTTACAGGAGGTGGTCGTTTATTAGAGGTCCAACTGTAAGGCTTTGACTGGGAAAATTGAGGTGTATTGGTTTGGCGGTCACTTATGGGAGGTGGTCTCTTACAAGAGGTGGTCGCACATGGAGGTTCAACTGCATATAGAATAAAATTTCACGTAACCTTGCTCATAGCATGTTTTTAAGATCGCAAAAAAGAAAAATGCTTACACTAATCCTCTTGTTAAATAGTCTGCTACGCAGCCGTTTTCAGTGTCGTCACGCAACGCTCCTCCCCAGAAACGGCTGCTGAGAATCGAACCGCTTTCCTTTCCAGCGGTTAGCCAATTATAATTCAGCTCCCATTTTCTGGAAGGGGTTCACGCCTAGTTTGCGGCACGCTCAGGCTCCACCAGTCACAGCTTCGCTTTTATCGGTGCTCCATGTGTGAATGACAGAACAATCAAAATAATCTCGTGAAAACAAGCAATCAACGAGAGTAGTGTTGTCGAAGCTGATTCCTATGCAAAATTTATGAGATAAGGAGCAGCAGCAAGCAAGTCGGCTCATACTCGGTGTAAAAACCTGTGAAACTCACGAGTGACGTAAAACAATTAATACAAAGAAGCCACTGAGAAGTCAACATAATAGAGCCAAGGAAGTAATAGCTAGAAAACAAAGAAAAAGCTCACAGGTTTTTTCACCGAGGATGACCCACAAGTCGGGCAAATGCGATGCACAACATGGATGAGCTTATAAAGTTGCCGGGTATAGTTTCGGGAAATCGCACATCGAAAATTATAAGATTACTTTTTTTTTAATCAGTACCCTTGAGAGTTTAGTCTTCAAATGTACACCGTGCAGCAACACAACGAACACACCCGGCACATGAATTTCAGCATACGTATATATCAGTACATGTGCACGTTAAATGAAGAACCAATCCTGGTCCTGGTAAGAGTCTTGTAGGCCTAGCAAACTCTTTTTTCCACTTGGAACTTTTTTAACCGCTTAAAACAAAGTTTTCTGCAAATTAACCTTTTCTTTGCTTGCGGACACAGAGCCCATCCAAATTAAGCGTCGATTGATTGATTTGTCGTTAAGCGTGTTCGCTTGCTAGTGCCCTGCAGCTCACGTAATGGTCAAGTTTCTTATACATGATTGGTTTGTTCCTTAGACCACAAACAGAAAGGGAAAGGAATGTAGCTCGGTTCTCAGCAGCCTTGGTTTAGCTTTTACCATTTTTGGAGATCTACCAAGAGCGAATAGTAAAGCCGACGGAACCTCTGGACAATAAGAGATAAAATTCGTAACAAAAATTCCTAGAGAAGAAGAGGAGCCTGTTACTCACGCATTTACATGGCGGACGAGAGAGCTGTCAAGTAAATTATTAAAAACGATATCTTATTTTCTATATGAACAGTAATTGCATTAGAAAAAAGTTTTCCTTTACTGTTTATGGATTCTTCTAGAGGTGAGTTCACACTTTCGTAAAAAAACTCAGTGGCAGATAATTTGGAGGGGTTCCGGCCCGCATGTTGGTGCCCATCCATATGTAATCCATATGTTAATACTAAACTGGACTGAAACCAATAAATCTAACGAACTTACGAAAATTGACAATAACGATGACATAACGCGACGCCGAGACTAGAATTACTGGAAGAATACGCATATGAAAAAAGGCTAAGCGCGATAACAAAGGTACTACTAAAACTAACTTTACGCAACGCAAAACATGAGAAAATAAAGAACAGGAAAAAACTCGCAGTCTCTCGTGGCTACATGCCCGCCCCAATGAACTTCCCAAGTCTCTATACAGTTTATTAATAGAGCCACTACTTAAGCACGACCGTAAGTCCAAGATCCTTAAATAGAACTGTTAGTAGTGATGTAATAAATTCCTTTTACAGCTTCTGGAGAAAAAAAAAGGTTGGTTTTTTCAATTCAATGTGCCGCTCTCTGTTCTTCAAGGAAGCATAATTTTGTTACTGGCCTTGAAAGAAGCGTTAAACTCGTCTGAACCTTTGCTGATCTGACATGTCCGTCTTTTGCTCGAAAGACATCAACAACTTTGCCTAACGGCCATTTTCCGTGATGGACATTTTCATCTGCAATCAATACTACATCTCCGATCTCCAAGCTACGACGAGGCTTCATCCACTTTGGTCTTTCTTGTAGGGCTGGCAAATTCTTCTTTAGCCAGCGCTTCCAGAATATGTCTGAGATGTACTGCACCTGTCGCCAACAGCGCTTGCTGCAACTATCTTCCTTGCCAAAGGACCCAACGGGCAGACTTGGATTCGATCTCAATGACAGCAAATGTTTCGGTGTGAGAGGTTCTAGGTCCTTAGGGTCGTTGCTCACTAGTGTCAAAGGTCGACTGTTCAAAATACCCGCAACTTCGGCCATGAGGGTGTGCAGTATTTCATCAGTGAAAAGTTGTTGTCCCAGCAAGGCTATTAGGATTTTGCGAATTGATTCTTTCCCACGCTCCACCGATAAGAGATGCTACAGGGGGATTAAATTTTCAGATGATGTTTTTCTGACGAAGAAAGTCATGAATCGTTGTTTGGTTCCATTCACTTAACGACTCACGGAGCTCTTTCTCCCCTTGACGAAAGTTTGTACCATTGTCACTGAAGATAGTAGCCGGACATACTCTCAAACTGCCAAATCTTTGCAAGGCGTTTATAAAGCCATCGGTGTCACCTGAAGGGAATGGACAACTTCGATATGGACGGCTCTGACAGCAAGGCAGGTGAAAAGGCAACCATAACGTTCACGTTTGAACGACCCTGACGTACATAACGAGGACCAAAATAATCCAACCCCAAATGAGCAAACGGCAGTTCTTCAGGCATCAGTCTTTCCTTTGGAAGATCACCCATCAGCTGTTCCCTACGCACGGCACCAAGTTTCTTGAACAGAAAACAGCCACTGATCACACGACGCACAGCTGATCGTCCCTTGATTACCCAATACTGGTGACGCAGGCTAGACAAAACCTACTCTTGACCCAGATGACCGGTTTTCTGGTGATGCTGCGGGATGATTAAATCTGTCACGTGATCTCGGTAAGGCAGAATGATTGGATGCTTTGCATCGTAGTCGATTAGAGCGTTTTCCAGTCGACCCCCAACTCTTAGAATGCCCATCTCGTCCAACAATGGATGAAGTTTGCGTATATGGCCAATCATCTTCAGGTTCTTCAGCTCTGAAGTTGCCTGACGCGAGTGCTGTAATGAACCAATCCTTTGCAAGGCCTGGATGACTTCGAGAAATGAAATTCTCTGTGTGTGCTTGATAATCTCCCTTTCAGCTTCTTTCATTTCGTCTACCGACAGGATTCTTCTATTTACACTACTCTTAACTTTGGAACTGATTGGACTTCGACGGTATCGCTCAATGAACCACGTTCTAAATCTGTGTAACCAGGCTACTGCCCTCTTTAATCTCTCCCATGATGAATGGCGCTCGATCAAACTTGAAAAAACATCTTCACTTTGATGGCGAGACGATGATTGGCTGTTAGACTGAGTACGTTTGATCTCTGGGTCGTCATCGGATAACTCCGGTTCATGAAGTGTAGGATCACGAGGCCAAAATTCATCTTTCTTGGTTAGAAACTGAGGAACATTTAGCCACTTGCTGTTTGCACACGTCTCTTCTACTGTGAGACTTCTACTAACCTCATCAGCCGGGTTTGGCTCAGAAACTATGTGTCTCCACTGGTGGGGGGGCTGAGTTTTCGTGAATAACTGAGAGTCTGTTTGCAACAAACGTGTGAAATCTCTTCGACTGATTTCTGATGTACTGCAACACGCAGGTGGTGTCTGACCAATATGTTGATTGTGTAATCGGAACGTCCAATTCCTCTCGAACAGACTTGTCCAACTGAACAGCTAAGACTGTCGCAGAAAGTTCCAATCTCGGTACAGTCATAGGTTTCAGGTGTGCTAGGCGAGCATCAAGTGGGTCTACGGTTAGGCTGATCTCATGACCAACTCTTGGGCTGTCTTCTCTTTCTTGAGTTGTCGGGAAGAATGTTTTTTCTTGCCTTCGAACTCCAAGCTCAATCGCTAGAGTCTTGTCGCATAAGGAGATAACTGAACCGCTGTCTAGAAGTGTTACGTTTCCACTACCTTGTTTTCATCACGACTTCGGACTTTCACAGGGACCACCCTGAGGCAAACCTTTCCCCCTCCTGCTGAGGTACTGTTAGTCTGTCCACTTGGTAACGGCGTGCTACTGCTTACTTGTGTTCCTTGTTCTACTGCTCTGGTTCTGATTTCAACTGATTGCTGTGAGAGCGGAGGGTGAAGTAAAGTATGGTGTCTTCTCTTACAACCTTGGACTTCACGTGTACTCCTTGCTAAGAATCCCACTGCAATAAGGCCGTCCTTGAAGCAATTATGGCATAAATGAGCTTTCCTCGTCACTTGTAGACGTTCCTCTAAATTCTTCTCTATGAACATCTCGCATTTCGCTAAGGGGTGAGCTGCATTGCATACCGGGCAGACTGCATATCTCGTAGTTGGGGCTTCTTTGTGACCAGGTGAACCCTGTCCTTCTCTGGAATCGATCTCTTGAGTACTGAATGCGTTACCGCGCTCATCGGATAATGTAGCCCTTTTAGGCTTAGCCTTACGTCTCTGACTATCCGATCTGTCTCGTGCAACGTCTATCACGCAACCAAACACAGGGTAATTTGCAGCTCTCACCCTGATCTTGACAAATTCTGCAGTGTGACTAATGTTCGTTCTTTGACCTGCTTCTTGGATTTGATCTGCTACTTCAACAAATTTAGTCCTGCGATGAAACGGCAGCCTCTGAACAATTTTTCTTAGGTTGTCAGCGCTATTGATTTCATCCAGGTAGCTAACAGATTCAAGAGTATTTTCGCAATCCTTTAACTGGTCAGCAAGTGCTAATAATCCTGTACGATCTGACGGCCTCAGAGGAGGACCTTCTGTTAGCTGGGTCACGTACTGCGAGGCAATTCTGAAGGGATGTCCGAACCGTTCTTCAAGTAGCCTTCTTGCAGTTTGATATCCTAGGGAAGGATCCTTGTACAAACAACATTTGATCGTGTCCTTTGCTACACCCGATGTGTACTGAAGAAGGTACATAAGCCTCTCGCTTTCGCTAGCTGCATTTATAGAGATGATGCTTGTTTCAAACGATTTAATAAAATTCCAGTATTCGAGGGGATCACCATCGAAGATTGCCAACTCCTTCTTCGGCAATGTAAAAGTACCTTTTGCTTTACTTTTTTGCTTTTTCCTTTTTCTTTAAAAATACCTTTTAAAGTATAGCACGATGGGCAATCGGCTTCTGTTTGCAGAATTAGGGACCGGTCATTATTTATCACCTGGGGGGGGTCGGAGGATTTTGGGGGGGATCACTTGATTTTTTGGAGAACAGAGGGGGGGATCAGTCGTAACTGAGAGCCCAAAAGGGGGGATCACTGAAAATTTTGGAAGGATTCAGAGGGGGGACCACTCAAATCTGCTTGAACAATGCCAGTTTGAAAGCATACAACATAAATGTGCCCATTCTGCTGGGAGATGATGGCATTTGCAATCTCAATTTGTTCTACTAACACAACTATATTTAAAAAACGGTAGTCTGTCACACTGGCGAATGTGTGCATTTCAATTTATATCGAGAAAGCTTTGTTTTAACGCTTTTATATTTTTCCTTTTATAACGTGCTCATGACTTAGCTAATATTCATCTTTAAAAATGACAGGTGAATTCTAGATTGTGAACTATATAAACTTCTGATAACTGAAACATTGTAAAAAAGCGTGTTTGTTTAAACATAAACCATTTATCGCCTCTCCAGGAATGGGCGTCCTGTGTCAGCTCTATACTAAATTCGATTCAACTGCTTCATCTGTCTCATCTTGAGCCTCATCATCCCATTCAACAACTTCATTTGCCTCTTGAGCCTCGTCATCCGATTCAACAGTAACATTTAGTCCCCTTCGGCAGGTTGACCCTGGACTTTGTGCCCTTAAAATGGCCGCAGCTTGCTCTAGATTTTTTGCTAGGATCGTGCTAAAAATACCCTTTTCTAGTAGCCATAGCAAAGGGTCTAGATGCAAACGCCTTGTTAGTTTCTTAGTCAGCATTCCAGATGGCCGAATTGTCGCTCAATATGACCTGCTGATAGGGACTTGGCGGACTGCTATTTGGCACTCTAAAAAAAGTAACTTTGCAGTTTCAAGCACTGATTGCAGTTTCAAGCACTTTGCAGTTTTAAGCAAGATTGCTTGTATGTCAACTGAATTCAGATGTCTGGATCCAGACTAGAAAAAGACACGGATCAAGAGACACTTTTAAAAAAAGACTGCGCGATAACGGCTTTATTATGCTGTAAGTACATCATAGTTAGAAATACTACCTGTATATGAACGTTTAAAACACTAAATATACACGTCGAAAGGTGAATATGGGTACAAAGACATGGGGGGGGGATCACGAAAGTTATATATAGTTATGAGGGGGGATCACTTCAATAAAATAACATCTAAAGGGGGGATCGGCTAAATTTCATCGTGTTTAGCCCAAAATCCTCCGACCCCCCCCAGGCGATAAATAATGACCGGTCCCTTAGAAAACAGTGAATTTACTTGTCCCGAAAATTGAAACTGGTGTCTCCTTATCCCTGATAGTAATTTATTTTTTAAATTCCAAAACAATTTCACAGCTGAATTTAGAGCGACTTTTAGTTATGGACTTCTGCTCCAACGATTTTTCTGAAATTCCTCTGAAATTCCTCTGGCATATTATATCAATTAAAGCCCATACAAGAAATTTCAGTAAAAAATATCAGCAAAATTTTTTACTAGAGGCGATTTTCT